>NC_092338.1:155320000-155487500 GCF_046630445.1 Rutidosis leptorrhynchoides | reverse complement strand
AGTCTTAACTCAAAAACAAAAGAGGTTTCTTGTTGCTATGAGTGTTATTGGAACACAATTGGTAATATGAGAGCCTCTTCCAGGATTAGGCGACTCAAACACATGGCACGGTCTGGTCTCAACTGTAGCGCTGCAACAAAATTCAGATGTAAGTCTTGTGGTACAAGATCGAGACCTAACAAATTGAAGACAAAATGAAAAGGAACATCACTGAGCAATTGCAATTCGGACAACAATTGTGTAAAAAATGACGAGGATCTGAGACAATTCGGAGAACAAATCGGATTGAGGTGGCCCAACCTCAATCCACAGTAAGTACTCTTGTTCTCTATCGTTCTTCCTTATTTTTAATGAAGATATTGTCTCTAAATGTTCGTGGTTTCGCGGTTGAGGGTAAATTCGGGTGGGTCAAAAGTATTTGTTCAAAAGAAAGACCTTGTTTTGCGGCGTTTCAGGAAACTAAAGTAGGGTGTTATCTGATTGGTGGGTTCAGGCTCTATGGGGGAACCGTGATTTCGGTTATGTTCAGAAAGAGGCTGTTGGGAGCTCGGGGGGTTTGCTTTTGGTTTGGGATACTAATTATTTTGAGGTCAATGATGCGTGTATAGGGGACTTTTTCCTTGCGATTAAGGGCAAGTGGAAGAATTCGGGGATGGAATCAATGGTGGTAGACGTATATGGGCCACATAGTGATGCATCGAAGATAAGGTTTTGGGACTCCTTAGAAGATCTCTTGGGTGGGAATGACGCGGCCTGGGTTTTGTGTGGAGACTTTAATGAGGTTCGAGAACAAGAGGATAGGTTAAATTGTATATTCCATCAAGGTCGAGCAAAGCGTTTCAATGAATTCATCGGAAGGAATAACTTAATTGAGATTCCAATTAGCGGAAAGAAGTTTACCCGAATCAGTGACGACGGTACCAAATTTAGTAAAATTGATAGGTTCCTTGTCTCAGATCAATTTATCAAACTTTGGGACGATCTCTCAATTCTCGCTTTGGAGAGATTTTTATCGGACCATTGTCCACTTGTCCTTCGTGATAAAGTTATTGATTATGGGCCGAAACCTTTTAAAGTTTTTGATGAGTGGTTGGATAAAGAAGGTGTTGATCGTATTATTGAGGATGCTTGGGCCACTCCAGTTAATGGTACTAAACTTGATTGTATCTTTAGAGATAAGTTGAAGAATGTCAAATTTGGTCTCAAAACTTGGAGTTCAAACACGTTTGGTAGTTTAGACAAGGAAATATTAAAACTCAAAAAAGAAGCACAAGAATGGGAAGTTAAAGCCGAATCTCAACAACTTAGTGAAATGGATCGTGGGTTATGGATGGATTGTAGGAGACGATGGATTGAAAAGGAAAAGATCAAGTCCAATATGTTGAAACAAAAGGCGCGTATCCGGTGGATTTTAGAAGGTGATGAGAACTCAAGATTTTTTCACTCGACTATTCGAAGGAAATTTAATAAATGTAACATTCGAGGTTTAAATGTGAACGGGCAGTGGACCGAAATCCCGGGTGAAGTAAAAAGTGATGTTTTTGATCATTACAAGTCTCTCTTTAGTCGCAAATCTAGTATGAGGCCTTGTTTCTCTTCTTTGGCAGATGCTACTGGATCAGTGGACTTAAGTGCAGGCTCACATATTTCGGTCTCACAAAGTTTGGAGTTAGAATGCCCGTTTTCAGAATCTGAGGTATGGAATGCTATAAGAGAGTGTGGTAGTCATAAAGCACCCGGTCCTGATGGGTTTAATCTTCGTTTTTATAAAAAGTTTTGGAATATAATTAAACCGAATTTTATGGCGGCTATTCAATCGTTTTGGTCGAAGGGAGAAATCTCAAAGGGGTGTAATGCATCGTTTATCACTTTGATTCCTAAAAAGATGGACCCGTTAAACCTTAATGATTATCGGCCAATTAGTCTAATTGGTAGCTTTTATAAAATTTTAGCAAAGTTACTGTCAAATAGGCTTAAGAAAGTTATCCCTAATCTTGTCGGGTACGAGCAAAGTGCGTTTGTAAAAGGGAGAAACATTATTGACGGGGTTTTAATTGCAAATGAGACTCTTGATTATCTTAAACATAATAAGATAAAAAGTCTCATGTTCAAAGTAGACTTTGAAAAGGCGTTTGATAGTTTAAGTTGGGACTTTATTTTGGAAGTGATGAGTTTTATGGGTTTTGGTTCAAAATGGAAGAAGTGGATCATTTCTTGTCTAAAGTCGGCTTCAATTTCTATCTTGGTCAATGGCTCACCTACATGTGAATTTAACCTTGAAAGAGGAGTGAGACAAGGTGATCCTCTTTCACCCTTTCTCTTTATATTGGCG
Organism: Rutidosis leptorrhynchoides; assembly: GCF_046630445.1. Classification (NCBI taxonomy): domain Eukaryota; kingdom Viridiplantae; phylum Streptophyta; class Magnoliopsida; order Asterales; family Asteraceae; genus Rutidosis; species Rutidosis leptorrhynchoides. The sequence continues at coordinate 155,485,168 of NC_092338.1, read as the reverse complement.
GCGGAAGGTTTAAATCTATTGGCTAAGTCCGCGGTGTGTAAAAATCTTTTTAATGGCGTTGAGATAGGTGTTGACAAAGTCCCGATTTCTCACCTTCAATACGCGGACGACATGGTGTTTTTTGGTGCATGGAGTGGGAGTAATATTGATAATTTGATGAAGTTACTTAAATGTTTTGAGTTAACATCGGGCCTAAAGGTAAACTACAATAAAAGTAATCTTTTCGGGGTTAATGTGGATTATAATGAAGTTGAATCCATGGCAAGAATTTTTGGGTGTAATGTTGGATCCTTTCCTTGTACTTACCTTGGTTTGCCAATTGGTGCAAAAATGAACAAATTGGCGAGTTGGAAACCGGTAATTGATAAATTTGAAAAAAGATTAGCGGATTGGAAAGCTAGATCGATGTCATATGGTGGACGTTTGACTCTCGTGAAATCGGTGCTTAATAGTTTGCCTTTGTATTTCTTCTCGGTTTTCCGTGCCCCGCAATGTGTGTTAAATATTCTCGAGAGTGTGAGGCGTTCTTTTTTTTGGGGTGGGTCGGGAAATGAATCAAAAATAGCGTGGGTTAAATGGGATGAAGTCCTCCTTCCTTTCGAAGAAGGTGGACTAAATCTCGGTGCTCTCAAATGTAAAAACCTAGCTCTAATCGGCAAGTGGTGGTGGAGGTTTTATACCGAACCTGCTTCCTTGTGGGTTAGAGTTATCCAAAGCATTTATGGGGTCTCGGGTGGTCTTGATATGGGTGGGCAACTTTTACTATCTAACAATACTTGTTGGTCATCTATTATTAAAACAGGACGATTAATTGAAGACACAGGGCTGCCATTTGTTAACAGTTTCGGTAGACTGATTGGGAATGGTGTAGGTACAAGTTTCTGGCACGATAAGTGGATCTTGGATAAACCACTCAAGAACCGTTTCAGTCGATTGTTTCGGATAGAAGCTGCTCAACAGGTGACAGTGGCTGATCGGGTTGGTTGGAACGGGGTAGTTTGCGAAGGATCGTGGCAGTGGTCGAGAAACCTAACAGGGAGACTAACCGGTGAATTGGAAGCTTTAAAAGATTTAATTAAATCAGTGGTAATCGTTCCCGATAAGTGCGATACATGGAGATGGAAATGTTGAGATAATGGTAGATTTGAAACAAAAACATTATCTGATATGTTAAACTTGAAAATTCTTAAAGCAGGTACAAATTGGGTTGAATCGTTGAAAAATCACTTGGTTCCAAAGAAGGTCGAGGTGTTCGTGTGGAGGGCAAAGAAGAAAAGATTGCCGGTTCTACCGGAACTTGATAAACGAGGCATCGATCTCAACTCCGTGAGGTGTCCTATTTGTGATGACGGTATCGAAACGGTAGATCATTCACTACTTTTTTGCAATCTTGCTTTTGATATTTGGTCTAAATTGTTCGAATGGTGGTGCTTGGGAGGATCTTTTAACGTTAGTATTGGTGAGATTTTTGATGGAAATGTGTCGAGTGGGATGACGGGTATTGGTGCGAAGATTTGGCAAGCGGTTAATTGGACGTGTGCTTATCTTATTTGGAAAAATCGTAACCGAAAAGTCTTTAAAGGTAAGTGTTGGAACGTGCCGGTTGCCTTGAGTGAAGTACAAGTTAAGAGCTATGAGTGGGTCGCGAAGAGATGTAAACCAATGATCATCGATTGGCACTCTTGGTTGCACAATCCTCAGAAGTTCATACTTGCTTAGTTTGGTTAGTCGTAATAGGTTACTATCTTAACACCCTAAATTGTCTAGCCAAATTTCGTGATTGAGAAGGTTCATGTTTAGTTTTGAGTTCAAAGGGGGCTGCTGTTTTGTTGTAGGCAGGCTCCATTCTGTATGTACATTTGTTGTGTTTTAATATTATTATGTTGCCTTTCAAAAAAAAAAAAAAAAAGATAATTGTAATTGTAATGCTCATTCTATTTTTTAGTATTTCCATTACAATTTACAATACCATTACTATTTGGATTACCATTACTTTAATCGAGCAAACACACCCTCACTACATCTCCTAGTATCCAAAACAACAATCCAACATCCAACATCCAACAACTTGCAATAAAATAAAGTTAAACTAACTGTTCTCCTAAATAAAGTTATTAAGTTAAACGTATTTGTCCTCAAAAACTAAAAAGTATGTGGCCGTTTGAAACAAGGGTATTATAGTCAGATCAAATAACGATAAAAGCTACACAAAATTTTGAAAACAAGTGGCCGTTTGTAACCCGACCCGACTCCATCGTGTCATAATAAAAACAAAATTTACACAATTCAAAATCCTCTCCTCTCACTCAATAAAACCTATCTTCATATCTTCACTTCACTGTGACAAATACATATAGATACAGAAAATATATATCTATAGATAGATAGACATGACTGGAATAGTAATGTTAACAAGAGGAGCTGGATGCGGAGGAAACGGATCAACGAAAAACGTTAACGAAGAATTGGAAGAACAGAATCAGGTTTCGTTGGTTGAATTGTTAATTTCGGCGTTACGGAAATCAATGGTTGCGTGTCGAGTAGAAGAAAGAGATGATGGAAGAAATTCAATTTGTTTAAGGAATTCAATGGAAATTGGATGGCCAACAAATGTTCAGCATTTGACTCATGTAACTTTTGATAGGTTTCATGGTTTTTTAGGGCTTCCTATTGAGTTTCAAGTTGAAATCCCCTCTCGTGTTCCTAGTGCCAGGTATTGAATCATATCAATTTGTTATTTATTTTAATTAAAAATTGATTTTAGGGTTAGCAGATGTGTTAACGGTTGTTTTGAAATGTTTTTTTGGGTATATTTGGGCACCAATTATCTGTCAGGAACAAATTTTTAGCATAAAGTGCTAGCTTTTCAGATAATAAAAGAACAATTTAAGTTTAAATATGAATATGGATTTGTTTTTTATGTTTTTATAATAAATTTAAATTTAATTCAATAAAATTATGGTTGTGGATTTAGGGTTTTGAATTTCATTGATGGTGAGATACATCATACATGTGATGAATCTAAATGTGGAAATTAATGTTGTTATTTAAAGTTATCTATTTATATTTATATTTATATTTACTAGGAGTAAAAGCTAGCTTTGGTATCTGATTGATTGATGTTAAATTGGTAATCTTACCTTCGATCGGGTTCGGGTTTCCGCCCGAAACGTGTGTGTTACGTGCAAATGGTGATTGTTTTTGAAATAAATGATCTACTGATGCTAAAAAATCGCCGTTCAAAAAAAAATTTGTATAGAAAATAGTTACTGCAAACAGCTGAAACTTCAAAGTTAGTTACACATTTATCTCAAGTATTTTTGGTTAGAATATTTGAAACTTACCATGTTTATAGAGCTACAATTGTTTATAGATCTGGACACATTTTATAGCCAAAAATCTTACTAGCAAGGAGCTAGAAAGTTTTAGATTATACTTTATTTTTAAAAAGGATAATTAGTAGTGCTGCTCACCTTAATTAGTAGTGCTGCTCACCTTTTGTTTTTAAAAAGGATAAAGTTATTACTTTGTGGTCTGACTTTTTTGTGAGATACATATAACAAAATTCTGAAATTTACCTTACATACTGCCTAAGCCCAAATTATCTTTACAGAATACATTAAGACTTGTTGTAGCGGTTTGGTAAAGGGGCGTTGCAAGCCCACGTGGCACCCAACCAACACCATAAATTGTAAGTATCAATGCGTGGGATGAGTGTATTTTACCTCTGTCCGTTGCCAAGCAATGTACCAAGCAACGTCCGTTGCCAATATTTTTTTTTTCTTTTTTACATACATCAACATCAACAAAACCCAATACCATATAAGTGGTGTATGAGGGAGGTGAGATGTAGACAATCCTTTCCCTATCCGAGAATAAAGACAAGTCATTTCTCCACCCAGAGTAAAAACGCTCTCCAAGGTAGAGAAAGTCATCCCTATCTCTATTCGACGGATAGAGAGATTGCTTCCGAGTGGACCTCCGGCCAATAAGTAGGATAAAAAAATTTTTGAAAAATAAAATAAAATTGAGACACCATGAAAGTGGTAAAATCAAATTTCCATGGGTTTTAAATCATGTCTGAAATTTACTTTAGGCTCTAAGAGTCAGTCAAGTCGCCAACAAATCGACGCTTGACCCAATTATATTTTATCCCCTTTTAATATTTAACCCAATTATATTTTAACACATCATCACAATACTCTTAGCCCACACCATAAACCCACACCACCACTACTCCACAAACATAACCCACATATCCTAGTCATCAAAAAGCAACCCACGCCCCCCAACCACTACAAGTGGTCTAAGTGTTAGAGACTCTTTTTTGGTTCCTTATATTTTTTATTAACCTCGTGTGTTGGTATTTCTGATCACCTTCTGCCTTGTTGTGCAGTGTTAGTGTCTTTGGTGTCTCGGCAGAATCGATGCAATGCGCTTACGATTCAAGAGGCAATAGTGTCCCTACAATTCTTTTGCTAATGCAGGAACGACTATACGCGCAAGGAGGACTAAAGGTATCCACACATACGCGCGTACTGGATGGGTTGGGTCACTGTTCAAAATGTCTTTGGTTTGAAATGGGTCAATTTCAGCATGGGTCGAAAGGGACAAGGTCAGATTAGGGACCCCATTTAGTCATTTTCATAAATATATTCACAAATAGTCAATGTTGACTTTTGAGGACAAATATGATATTATTACGATAATAATGTTAATGTTAAGTTAATGTAAATGTAAATTCAAATCTTTGAAATCATGTATTAAAATATGAACAGTTCCCTTGTAGCTAAAGAAGTTGACCCCCATGCATTCGACCCGTTTGAGTTAAACATGGCCCAAGTTGACCCAATTATAAGTAGCTGACTCAAACTGACACCAACAATACAAATCAATTTTATAGGCTGAAGGAATATTCCGTATAAATGCGGAGAACACGAAAGAGGAGGAGGTTCGAGACCAGCTAAACCGAGGCATGGTACCCGAGGACATCGAGGTTCATTGTCTTGCAGGTTTGATTAAAGCCTGGTTTAGAGAGTTACCATGTGGTGTGCTCGATGGCCTTTCTCCTGAAGACGTACTGCGGTGTAACACAGAAGAGGATTGTGCTGAGCTCGTGAAACACCTCAAACCGACTGAATCTGCGTTGCTGAACTGGGCAGTTGATCTTATGTCTGATGTAGTTGAACATGAAGATTATAATAAAATGAATGCCAGAAACATCGCCATGGTTTTTGCCCCAAATATGACTCAGGTAAATCCATTTAATTTTTATTTGTTAACCAATCTCCTTAATATGACTCAAACCGACTGAATCTGCATTGCTAAACTGGGCTGTTGATCTTGGATCATTTCGTTCTAATCGTCTTCACATTTTATGCTTTGGATTTATTTTCATGCTTTATTTATGTCATAAGACATGCAAAATTTCAATATGAAGATTTAAAGACTAAGTGAATGATCAAACTTTATTTGCTAACACAATATGAAGATCAAACCGACTGAATCTGCATTGCTAAACTGGGCTTTTGCCTTTTTGTCAAAATCAGATGTCTGATCCGCTAACAGCACTAATGCACGCGGTACAAGTCATGAACTTGCTCAAAACCCTGATTACAAAAACACTAAGAGACCGTGAAGACGCTACAACAACAGACGGTGAATACTCACCAATGTCATATCGTTCCGATAGGCATTCAGTTGAAGAAGACAGTCAAGAAGAAATGGAAACCAGCTGTGAACTAAGACGACAACCGTCGTCATCAGAAGAAGACAACGACAATGAAGAAGATGAAGTTGAGTCATTAAGTGAAATAGAAGAAAACTTCATGCAACAACTGATGGAAAACGAAAACGCCAAAGATTGCTTCAAGAAAGAACTGGGAAATTTGGTCAAGCAACGTGCTAGCCCGACTAGTGGCTTTGATTTTCAAGAGGAATTATCATCGTCTGTGATAACGGATGGATATGGTTCGGGTATGAGTGTGAGTCCTGACGTTGGGACAAAAGTTGAAATGATGAACAACATTGTTGAATGTGTGAATTGAATTTGGTAAGGTGTAGGATTTTAGGAAGGACTGTTTTATGTATGCTTGTTTCTTGTAAATTAAGTATTAGTGACAGCAGTTGTGGAAGTAGTTGTATGATTTTGGATTGTGATATTGACTTTGGTACAAGTGTGTGGTTCAGTTGGGTGCTGAACTAGTGTTGTGTTTTCATGAGATTTTAGCAGCTGATGATTTGTTGTAACTTTTGAGTCTTGAACCATGTAATCACAATAACATGGGTTATTTAATTAAAGTACTCTATGCGATGTGCTGCAATGGTTGTAATTTAATTTAATTTTATGAGTTTATGTCTAGTGTCGGCTCTAGTTATTGAGTCGACATCAAGCGTCGATTTATTGGCGACTTGACTGACTTTAGAGCCTAAATTAAATTTCAGGGAGGATTTAAAACTCATGGAAATTTGATTTTACCATTTTCATGGCGTCTCAATTTATTTTATTTTATAAAAAACTTTTTCCTACTTATTGGCCGGAGGTCCACTCGGAAGCAATCTCTTTATCCGTCGAATAGAGAGAGGGATGACTTTCTCTACTTTTGAGAGTGTTTTTCACTCTGGGTGGAGAAATGACTTGTCTTTATTCTCGGTTAGGGGAAGGATTGTCTACATCTCACCTCCCTCATACACCACTTATGTGGTATTGGGTTTTGTTGTTGTCTAGTCTAGTGTATTAGGGAGTATTAAAGTACTTAATATTGCTGCCTTTCAAAAAAAAAAAAAAAAAAAAAAAAAATGTATATTGCTAAGTTTCTCCCCTTAAAGCTCCTGAGAGGATTTTTAATTTTATCAAACTAGGTCAGGTCATGTTTCGTTTCTTTTCATTTCATTTCAGTGAGCTGTCTTTAATAATGACTTTTAAATACTAAATACTATTTGCTGCATCTTATATATTTCCTACAAACTACACCCCATCCAAGTGCTTTACTTGAACTGTGAGTAGCCCAAACAGGTTTTAAACATCATAATATTTGAGGTTCAACTCATAACTTTTTTTTTTGGGTAAAGGATATTTACCCGGTAAATTTTATAATATCAATAGAAAATATTACATGAGTAACGGTTGATGCAAACAAAGCACACAACCAGCAAGCCAAAAAACTAACCAATCAAAACAAGGAAAACAAAAGCAAAAAATCTATATTTTCCACTTCATCTTCAACATTCCTACACATGTTGCGAATTTTTGAACCTCAGACATTAACTTCAGTCTCACTGTGTTGTTGCTCTGCTTTGCGTTTAGTTCGGTTGAACAAACATCAATTGCGTTCCTGCCATATGTTGTAAATGGTAGCTGCAAATAATAGTTTAGAGACGACGACTCTAGCCCCCCACCTGTGAGAAATTGGACTGATCTTCTGTATAACGAATTGAAGAGACTAAAAGGATGCTTGAAGGAGTGGAGTAAAAACGAATTTGGGAGTTTAGAGACGGATATCAGTAACGCAAGAAAGGAGGCGATGGAACTTGAGATAAAGGCGGAATCGGGTGCATTGTTGGATGGTGATTTTGATCGGTGGCTAGAATCGAGAAAAAAATGGCTTGAAAAGGAGAAAGTTAAGGTCGAAATGTTGAAGCAAAAAGCGAGGGTTAAGTGGACAATTGATGGGGATGAGAACTCCAAATACTTCCATAATTCACTAAGGCGCAATTACAACAAGAACAACATACGGGGAATTAATATAAATGGCAATTGGTGTGAGGACCCGGATATGATCAAAATGAATGCTTTCAATCACTTCAAAGATATTTTTGAGGAAAAGAATGCTTTGAGACCAAGTTTAGAGGACTTTCATTATCCGACTATTTCCTTGAACGAGGCTAATTTACTTGAACTACCTTTCTCGGAACAAGAGATTTGGGAAGCGGTTAAGAATTGTGGTAGCTCGAAAGCTCCCGGGCCGGACGGGTTTAATTTTGGCTTCTTCAAAAAATTTTGGAACATTATCAAAGGTGACTTAATGGCGGCGATTAATTGGTTTTGGGTAAATGGGGAGTTTTCTAAGGGGTGCAACGCTTCTTTTGTTTCCTTAATCCCTAAGAAAGCGGACCCGCTATGTTTTGGAGATTATAGACCAATTAGCCTCATTGGTAGTTATTACAAGGTTATTGCAAAGTTACTCTCCCTTAGAATTCGTAAAGTGGTCCCCAATCTTGTAGGTTCGGAGCAAAGTGCGTTCCTTGGTGGAAGGTACATTCTTGACGGGGTTTTAGTGGCAAACGAGGTGGTGGATGATCTTAAAAGAAATAAAAGGCATGGGCTCATTTTTAAGGTGGACTTCGAAAAGGCTTTTGATTCGATTAATTGGAAGTACTTATTGGAGGTTATGAAATGCATGGGGTTTGGTGAAAGATGGCGAAAGTGGATTAAGTCGTGTCTCGAATCGGCTTCTATTTCGATTCTTATTAATGGTTCGCCGACACCGGAGTTTCCGTTAAGCCGTGGGGTTAGACAAGGAGATCCCTTATCTCCTTTTCTTTTCATCATCGCAGCGGAGGGGCTTAATATTCTAGCAAAAGCGGCCATTGAGAAAGGTTTGTATAAAGGGATAGAAGTAGGTGGGGATTTAGTGCGGATATCTCATCTCCAATATGCGGATGACACGATCTTTTTTGGGGAATGGAGTCGTAGTAATGCACGTAATTTAATGTGTTTGTTGGAGTGCTTTGAGCGCGCTTCGGGGTTAAAAGTTAATTATAAAAAAAGTGTGCTTTACGGGGTTGGTGTTAATAAACTCGAAGTAGAATCTATGGCGAGGTGGTGTTCTTGTCAAGCGGGCTCCCTACCTTTCATGTATTTAGGGATACCGGTGGGAAATAAAATGAAGAAGCTGATAGATTGGGCCCCGGTTGTCAATAAGTTTGAGAAGAAATTGTCGGATTGGAGAGCTAGAATGATTTCGTTCGGTGGTCGACTTACTCTTGTGAAATCGGTTCTTTCAAGCTTACCTCTATATTACTTTTCACTATTTCGTGCCCCGCCTTGTGTGCTTAACAAACTTGAGAGTGTGAGGCGTAATTTCTTTTGGGGAGGGTCGGGTTCTAATTCTAAATTATCTTGGGTTAAATGGGAAAAAATCCTTCTTCCTCACGAAGAAGGAGGTTTAAATTTAAAATCACTAAAAAGTAAAAATCTTGCTCTTCTTTGTAAGTGGTGGTGGAGGTTTAAAACCGAGACCAGCACTTTATGGGTTCGTGTAATTCGAAGTCTTTACGGTTCTAATGGTAGACTAGCGGAGGGGGATGAGCTTGCTCGTCTCTCGCCCTCTAGTCTTTGGTCTAACATTTATATTGCAGGAAAAAAGGTTGATGAGTTGGGAATTTCATTCTCCAACTCGTTCTCTCGGGTCATTGGAAACGGGGCGGACACTCGATTTTGGGAAGATTTATGGGTTGGGGATACAAGGTTGAAGGACAAGTACAAGAGACTATATCGTTTGGAGTGTGTCAAAGATGTTACGGTCCAGGAAAGAGGGGTGATGCGTGATGGGTATACGGTTTTGGAATGGAGTTGGATTCGGGAACCTGCTGGTAGAACGGCTTCGGAACTCAATTCGCTAGTAGATCAGCTAGATGGCGTCTCGCTTGATCCGGACAAAGCAGATGGGTGGCGTTGGGGGCTGGACAACAAGGGGCTGTATTCGGTCAGTAGGCTGGTGGGTTTAATCGACGACAAGGTTCTTGCATCGCATTCGGACTCGATTGAAACTCTCAGAAATCGACTTGTGCCTAAAAAGATTGAGGTTTTTGTTTGGAGGGCAAGAAGGGGTAGGTTACCGGTACGGCTAGAATTAGATAAACGTGGTATAGATCTACATAGTACTCGGTGCCCGGTGTGCGATGACGGTTTGGAATCGGTTGAGCACATTCTTTTTTCGTGTAATTTTGCAAAAGATATTTGGGATAAAGTACTTAACTGGTGGGGTTATTCATCGGCGAATCTCATTTATTCCGACAATTTTGAGGGTACATTTGGCGCGGTGGCTTCCGACAACAAAAGATTCATTTGGCAAGCATTATGTTGGTGCGTCTCTTACTTGCTCTGGAAATCACGGAATTCTAAAGTTTTTAACAACAAGACGGTTTCGGCTTCGTGTTTGCTAAGTGAAATTCAAGTGGTTTCGTTCGAATGGATCTCGCGGCGTATTAAAAATCATAAGTTAGATTGGCATGTATGGTTCAATGCTCCATTATTGTGTTGATTAATTGTGGTAGGACTTTTAGTTTCTTGTTAGATCTCATGTTGCGATCTTAGCAACGGACGTTTGTTGTATTCGTGTTTGGTTTGTGGTTGGTAATATATCATCTTGCTTTTCAAAAAAAAAATAATCTCTTTCCAGTTATCCCCTAGTGATCGTAAGGGCATCGAACCTTGAACCTGATTCCACACTTGCTTAGAATATGTACATTCAAAGTTTATATCATTTCACCTTGTGACTACCCGCCGCACTTGCTTAGAATATGTACATTCAAAGTTTATACCATTTCACCTTGTGACTACCCGATGATTGTGACTTTTTTCGATGTACGCAAAACTTGCATGTCAAACTAAAATATGAGTTATTAGCAAAAAATAATTTTAAATTCTCTTAATATAAATTTAGTAGCAAGTTATCTAAACATTAAGGGTATCTTCTACTTTTTTTTTTTTTTTTTTAAAAAAAAAAAATTATTCATGTGTAAAATCTTTAACTAATTATCATTTGATGTATTAAATTAATATCTAAGGCTAAAATAATTGGTTACTTGCAAGGTATTGACATTTTAGCTTCTACTGAAATGATATGTATACTTTATGGTTCGATTCGATTCGGTATCCATACGATTGCACAAGGACTAGCATAAAGTGTTGTGAAAAACCAAGACACCTCCTCCTTCGTATGGATGCAGCAGGTTATTGCTTAAAAATTGACCGCCACCACTTCCAGCTGCACCAAGTCACTCTTCCAAAAGAGCCAAATGCCCTCAGCAAAGCCGTCAGTTTCCACAATTTAATTTTTTTTTTTTTGATAGGCAAGCCCCCCAAAATGTAGGGGTTGGGGATTGAACTTGGGTCTCCTTGGAACTTTCCAAGCATCTTACCACCAAGCCACCCCTTGGGGTTACTTCCACAATTTAATGGCAACTGCACCACGAGATTTAGTCTACATCAATACAAGGACTTCCGGTTGATGAGTACGCAAAATTTCCTTACAATTGCGTCTAAAAGGAGCATTGCTACCCACTTTGCAATTCCATAGAATTTTCTTTCATTGATAAACAGGTTCGGATAAAGATGCGAGACTAAAACGCCTCGAACATGAAGCACGACCAAATATATGTACATTACCATAGTAATAAGAGATGGGCATCCTCAACCTCCTACTAGCTCCACCAGACGTAGACCTGACTCATTTGTATCACTACTAGATCTTTCTGATCTATTTAAGTTTTAATTCACGTTTTTCGCCGGGAAAAAAGTAGCTCCATCGCTAATTCGCTATATACAACATAGGTAATGGGGGGTCATCATAGTCGTTCAGCCAGCATGCCAGCATAACATTGTCAGCTCAGCGTTCCATCACATTCTTAGGCGTTTCAGTCGACGTTCCATCCTAAAGTCTCACCATAACGATGAGTTTCATTTTTTATTTTTCTTTTTCACTTGCCACAACTAAATATTACGAGTATATACATTACCGTAGATATTGTCAGCACGGTGTTAATTTAAGTTTAAATTTTATTTGACTTACTGTTGAGTTTGGTGCTGGGTTCTTTGACTGGAATCGTGTTAGGTCTAATTCCTATTAACTTTAATTATGAGTTTGAGCTAAGACAACTGTTAAGCCTAGTAATGCTTACGATATACTAGTTATCTTAGGTGGCTAGACCGTACCGAGTGAATAAACTGTCTGGTCTAGCCAGCTTAACTGTTTCTCGACCTTTTTAATCTTATGTTTATATCTTGAAGAAAACAATAAGTCTAGCCAGCTTAACTGTTTCTCGACCTTTTTAATCTTATGTTTATATCTTGAAGAAAACAATAATAACGTAATACATATAAAAAATGTTAAATATATACAGATAACCTCATCCAGCCTATGTGGCCGATAATCTTTTCAACCCGGTAACCAGAAAGGAAAAACCACTTTCCAATTAACAAACCATTGGACTCTCAAGACTGAAACTACCAACCAAGCTGGCCATAGTCGACCAACTCTATTATGTGAAAGGCCACATGGAAAACATATCTTGTCCAAATCAATCTGCCTGACCCATATTTTAACCTTGTCTCCAATTTTACATATTCTTTGGTTACTTGTAAAATTAACTGACGAGTACAAATAAAACAATGGTCCAAAAATATAACTCCTACATAACCAACACCATTTTAAGTGTTTCACTTACTAACGGTCACCGATCGAGTTTAAAAGAAATAACTCCAGATCACAAACAAGTACACTTTATGACTACAAGTCTACAACTACTCAACTTCAAATTACAAGTGGTCAGAAGCAGCCATTCCTTCTCAGCACATACCACTTGATTCAATCACAAGGCTTTTGCTAGTCTTGATATAAACAAATTGCATAAACAAAAGATAAGATGAAAAAAAAAAGGAAGCTAACTCTATGGAGGCCCCCACCAACCATTCCTATCGGTCACTTGATTTAAAGGGTGTAACATTCAACACGCTACAAAATACATAATCAGCATATGCAACGATAACTTTGTAAAAGCTACTAGTACGCACATCACAAAAGCGTTCAGATCTTATTAATTCTGGGGTAACTGTTGTGGATTAGTAATATATATAACAAAAAATCAGAGGTAAAAGAATATCATGTTCATTTGAATGATCTTATTGAGATAAAATAACATATTCAGGCAACTCTCTTCGATGTATGGTTTCAATTTTCTTCATTGATGAGAACTGAAAAGTCATACCTGTTAGATTCACTTAGTGACTTTCGGCGCACTTGCAGTTGCAAGATGAGCAAAACTTATGGAATCACTTGAAGATCATGTCCATACACATCAACAATTAAAACTGCGTTCCCAATGAAGCAAGAGACCCAGGTTCAATTCTTGGTAACGCCCAAGATTTAATTAATTGGGCTCTTGACTAGAGGGGCGCCAATGTGCGCAATTCACCCGGTTACGAGTCTCGTCGCTCGGGGGCTCGTCACCCAGGAGTTTTACTCGCTAGTGGGGACCCAATGTGGTTGTCGCTAGAGACCTCTGTGAACCCAAATAACAAATGAGCGTAGAAAACCTCAAACAACAGCAATTTCATACTCCATTTTCAGATGTCTGTCCTTTGTTTGTAGAAGACCTCAACTGCTTTATCGGTACTCTACCACTAACATGGTATATACAGAAAGACATATAGATGATCAATTTGGATACCATAATGATACTATCCGAGGTGACAAAAAATACTAGGTTGAGTAACATGTAAAAATGAGTTCCCGTCTAAATATGTATAAATTATAGGGATTACTATAAGGTATCACTATATAAATACTGTATTTCCGTAAATGTAGGTATACGGGTAAGTGAAAATACTCTAAGATAAACCAGCATTAGAATGTGAGTCTATCCTTTACCAAGACCAGGAAGTACAGAACTAATCAAGTCGCCTGTATTTTTTCTTACGAATTACTACCTCCGTCAATAGTTCATGTTTTCATTTTTGGATATATCAAGTTTATTGTCCACTTCCAAAATTAGATGCATAAAATCAATAACACTTATGTATAATAAACCACCAATGCATAACTTGATAGTTGGTACCACAAAAGGGTGTGTCAAAAGATAAGGGTAAAACTGAATATAACATAAAGTAGAGGTTAATGATTATGTTTTCTTAAACTGCGTTTTTTTGTGTGGACAATAAAATTGGGAGGGCAGGAGTATAAAAATTAAAACAATAACTAAGGAAACTACAGATATGAAATAAACAAAGCATAATATGTCACTATAAAAGATAAATACGACCCACCGGCCACCACTTAATGAATAGAGTGTGTACCAGATTGCAAGCAGTACAGTATACAGTTTATAACCTGTTTGAGGTTTTCATGCATCCATGAGTGACCTACACAAGTTTTGGCATTTCAAGATTATCAGCAAATGCCCGAAATAAAATGAAGGTACTTTTGATCATAATACATGAAAGAATAATGTCAAAGTTTTACTTCATGCATATCTGAGTTTACATAGAAGAAGATATAATAAATACTTTTTCTACCAAAACATGTTTGAATGCTTTGACTGAAGACATACAATCAGCACAACATAGAATTTAAAGACATGTGAGGAGCGAAAAATAACACACTATGGATATGACACTAGGAAGTTGCAAAACAAAAAAAAAAAAATTAAGCAAACCTTAAAAGGAGAATGTCATGGTGATGCATATTCCTGAACTCACATTCGTCTCTGTAAATAGGTCATGCCTGAAGAAATGCATGTTTAAAGAAAAAAAAAGCAGGATTTGGATAGATAATCACTATAAATTAGATTTTCATTTTAATGGGAGACACAAGAAGGTTGTTAAATATCTGCGAAAACACTATGCTACATAATAATGTTGTAAAGAAAAGAATAAAGTCAATGACTAAATGAATTAATATGTTACACAATTACAGATTACAAAGGCACACGATAAACAAAGTATTCCAAGTGTCAAGAATTTAACTACAAGTGGGATGGAAAAGAATGCACTTTCAACGATTGTCCAAGATACATCCCATTGGTGTTCAGTACAACCGCAAAAACTCATATATGTACATTATTACAAATAGAGTTTTGCGGCCTTCGTTTGCTTACCACAAATCAGTAAGATTTATTCTGTCTGTTGTCTCTTTTAAGTTGAACCTTCAACTTCTTACCACCTAACTGGTATCCATTCATCGTATTAATTGCAGACTGTGCTGAAGCTGGGGAGTCGTAACTGACAAAACCTGCAAACATAAAGTTAATTAGACACAAAAGTGTTAATTAAATGTTTAAATATGATATATTGAGTTTTTATACCGAAGCACTTGCTAACACCAGTTGCCTTGTCAACGAAAACTTTGGAACTCAAAACCCTTCCAAATGATTGAAAAGCGTTTGCAAGATCTTCATCACCGAATTCTTGGGGGATGTGATAGATGAATAGATTGGCACCAGGTGGACCTGCATTGAAACAAATTGTTTGAATATGAATAATTACTTGAGGTAAACTGGGGTGTGGGCCAAAGAGTTGGGTAATGGGTCGAAAAAGGTAACTAAGGAGTCAAATTGGGCTGACCTGAAACCTTAATTTTCTTACTTTTTGTAGATAATTAATAATTCGAACATGAATGAAACAGTTAACTGTATCAGTAGTCAGTAATAATAATTCTTATAAATACATGAATATATTGATTAACAAGTTTCTTATTTATATCTTAAAAACTAAAATTAGAATTCGGGGATTTTCACACTGTTCTACGTATTCGCCCATTAGAGATAAAATGCAACCCAAACCCAAACTGACCCATTCATAAGTATACGGTTCAGAATTGAGAGAGCTGATCTACATAATTAGATTTACAGATCATTATCAACCTTCAACATGGTCAGTTGCATTTCCAGTGACAGTTGAAGACGTTGCAGCCTGATTATTAACTTCTGGTGGTACTGGGCTAGATGGGCCGCTGAAAGGTCGGTATGGTAGAGGATATTGAAGCCTGGGCACGGATGTATAAGCAGGGCCCATGTAACCACCTGGGGAGACTGGATAGTTTCTTGGAGAGGCGGCTCGTAACGCATTTGCTTGGTTTGGGCTCAGGTTGGTAAAAGGGGCCTGATTCTGGACCCCGGGAAGACGATAAGGCATGAGCCCATAAGTTCCAGTAGCCTATTTGCAAAATCACCTCTTATTTATATGATACATTCAAGTTCAAATGGCATAGCAACAAAAGAACCGGACATAAAAGAAATGAATATATGAATATATGATAACCATAAACAATAAAATCAAAGTGATGCAATGACTATGAAGAAACGGACCTGATACCCGTAACCATTATATGGAGACATATAGCCCATAGGAAGTGCTCCAAATAAAGATGGATGTTGTGACGGGTCAACATTTGCCAAATTAGAAGCCATCAATTGAGCTTTTTGAGCTTTTCTAGCTTGCCTTTCCTTTTCAGTGTCGGCCCATTTAACAACCAAAGGGACAGTTGAACCCTAATACAGAAAAACACAACTAAATTACTAGTACACAAACGCCCAGTTACAAAATCTACTTAGAACACTTTTTATTGAAACAATAAAATATAAAACCATATGTGAAACTAGTATATATACACAAACCTCCATCTTGTGTTTTCCATTAAGGTCCTCTATAGCAGCAACAGCTTGTTCTTTTGTTTCATACTTAACAAAAGCACAACCTGTACAAAAATTAAAAACATAAGATAGAGAACCAGAAATAGGTAACAGAAAATGATAATTTGCGCTAATGAATCAAGGGACTGGACAATAAAATATGCACCTTTGCTCGTTTGTTGAGAACCTCTAAGAATTTGCAAGTCTTTCAAGGTCCCGTATTGTGAAAATAACGTTGAAACTTCACCTTCAGATACATTCTTAGGAAGCATACCGACGAAAAGTTTGTGTTCTTGAGCAAAATGTAAGGAGTATAAGAAAGCTAATCAGATAAACTGATACAATGGATTATAAAATAACTGAAAGATACATCAAATAAAATAGCTATCCGTAACGAAATCAATAAAATAGCAGGTACCTAGCCGTTCCAGCTCGCCATCAGCATACTTCACTTGCAACGGACTAGATGCCTGATGCATAATAAAATAAAAATAAAAAGCCTCATTAAATATAGATATGAAAAAGTAGGTGCTACATTCAAGGAAACAAATTTCCTACTCATGTCTTACAGGTGAAATCATATTGACTTCAACATTTAGATATTACAGAATGTTTAAATCAATGGAAACTACTGGCCATCTTAATATTCTAAGAATTTGTAGTGATCTGTTCAATCGAGTAGTTTAATTTGGATGAGCAGTAGTTGATGTTGACAAAATATGATTATTATTATTATTATTATTATCTATTAGATAATCATACTGCTAATGTGAAATAATTACAGTCATGACTTGCAAAAGATATGAGATAGTCAACTTTCATTGTGTATCAAAGCAAGGATGGTGTCTAGTAAAGCAAGGTGCTCCAGCACACCTTATTAGGCAACAAGAACTTTAAGATTTTGTTTTTTTAGAATAAGAAGAAAAAAAAGTAATTATATCTCCCTTTAAAAGGGAAACCAGGCACTTGAGTACAACCAGCATGAGAAAAAACAAACTTATTAAGATAAAATATCACTTCTTACGCATACAAAACTATCTTATTATATTGACACTTTACACAATGAAGATTTCAATTACTGTTCCCTAAATTTCATCAAAAGTCCACTATTTGATACAGCATGTATTAAAACAATAATGTCAACTATTAGTTCAAAGTACCATTCATGATAACAAATGTAAATATTACTCCGTATCATCATAAGTTTAAGTTTATAGCAAAACAATGAGATAAGTAATCACAATGTAAAAAATCCAAAACAATGCTTTTTTAAATCATAATACATCCATAACTAGAGATTGTTACATTTTCTATGGAGAACCCAGAACGTAAAATGTTACATTTGAACAAGTTCTACTCCATTTATTTAGGTAAATATTCACAAGGCATGTAAATAGGACTAAGTATCAAAGCAAATGCATTAACACAAAAGCCACACACTGAAATAAACCAAATAATAAGATCTGAAGAGATAATTACCCCAGGCAAAGTTTTCTTGTTATGAAACGCATCCACAGCTTTATCCGCTTCCTCTCTAGAAGGACATATAACAAAACAACAACCTGATAACCACACTCAATTAGGATTTCAATCGAACTTCCTCGAAAAGTCAACAAATCTCAATCTCATAGTTTTGAAAGAAAAAAAAAAAAAATGTGCATTGTGATCCAGAAGTAACATTCAGTCATTAATTGATATAGAAATCAATAAAACAACTACCAGTGAAACAGATTCTCAAATCGTCAACACGAATTCAGAAAGAAAGAAAAACATAATTAAAATTAATTATAAACAATAACGTGAATCACGCCATTGTGATCCAGAACTAACATTGACGATAGATAAATAAATAGCAACATAATAACAATAAATAGTTAACGAAAAAACTAGGGTTTTAATCACAAATTTGCTCAATAAGTCAACACAAATCTAATCAAAATTGAAATTAAAAACAAATTATACAATAACATGAATCACGCATTGTGATTCGGAACTAAAATTACTAAACACGGCACAGAATTATAGTTTTAATCGGACAGAATTCACAATAAGTCAACACAAATCTAAAAAAAATAAACATAAATTTGTTTAAAAAATAAAAAGGAGTCATAACACGAATCACGCATTGTGATCCGTAACTAACACTGACAAAAAACGCAGAATGTGAAGTGAATTAACGAAAAATATAAAATAAATAAAATTGAGATTTATTAAAACCTCGAGAAGCTCGCGTAGCTTTGTCATTGATGATGTTGACTTCATCAACAAGAGCAAATTCTTTGAACATTGCTATTAATTGTGCTTCTGTCATATGCTTAGGTACTTGACCGACGAACAATTTCACACTTTCGTCGCTGTGCTTACGCGGCATGCTACCTTCCGCCATTAATGCCGTCTATCGGTGATCTCTAACTTTCTCTCTCTATGATTTTCTCTATCTCTAGAATTGAGTTTTTCTTTGCTACCTAGTTGGAGTCCTGTTTGGGGGAAAAATGGGTAAAACTTTTGAGAAAAAAGACAATTGTTTGTATTTCATCCCTATACTTCACTAGTTTTACATTATTTACCCCTCATGTTTCTACTTTATTTAGGAATCTATAGTATTCGTCGTTCGGTCGATTTGTATTTTTGTACGAGTATAAAACAAGTCCTGATCATACATTATGAACTTTAGGATTTTAAAATAAGTTTTCAGTTTCATCTCACGAATTCAGTATGGTCAATGTTAATTTAATTTTTGACCAAAGATTTCACAAGAAAAACTGATGATGATATTGAACAATATTTTGAGGTACCTTTGTTAATGAAAAGGTAAAAAAGTGAATGATAATATTCCGGAGTTAAAACAACAACAACAACAACAACAACAATACTCAATCCCGCGCATGCGAGGTATGAGGGAGGTGAAATGTAGACAATCCTTCCTCTACCCTAGACTAGAAGAGAAGTCGTCTCTCTAACCACGAGTTGAGACAAAAAAATTCTCCGCCCACCAAAAGAAAAAGTCATCCCCTCCCTAATCCCGAGTAGAGAGATTGCTTCCGTGAGGACCTTCGGCAAAAAAAGGGTACAAGAAACAGATAAACAAATCAAAAATAAGGAATAATAAGAAAATAAAAGCTAAAAAAATAAAAAACAGAAAGTAAAAACAGACATAAACATACATACATATATAGAGATCAATGGCGGAGCCAGGAATTAGCGTTAAGGGTGGCTTAATTTTTACGTTTAATTACAATAACACTAGAAACACTCGATTCCGTATGTACGAGTTTACATATCAATAACAACATATACAGTATATTTTTATTCAAGTTACTTTCAAGTTTCAAACTAAGTTTTACCCTAGAAACACTTATATACAAGTTTACATACCAAGAACAACATATACAAGTTTACAATCATTTGTAATAGCTAACACTCGGACTCGAATACATGATTTTTCATATTATTATTTTCATCTCAAGTTGTACACTTATATTTTTGTACATATTTACACTATTACGGTATATAATTGTACTACTAACCATTAAAAATATATTATTCTCTACCAAAACACTTACATAGATTGATTACTAAAAAATGGAAGTTTACAACTATATTGAGATGTTGAAAATATTGTTGACTTTCACAAGAAATTATATTTACTTAAATATATTAATTGACACAATATCATTTATAAAGGACTAAAATGAAATGTTAAACATAAGCTGAGGGGTAGAAATTAGGAAACTCATAAAAATCGTCCCCTCCCCCAATTCATCTAAAATCCACCTGCAAGTTAGTAACCATAAACCCTAACTTATATTTAATAGTCTACAACTTAAAAATTCTCCATTAAAATACAGATTCGATGTCAAATATACGACTGCAGTTGGGGGAGGCGAAGCACCCCTACGCCCCCCTACTAGCTCCGCCCCTGATAGAGATGTTTTTATTCCTTATGCAGGTATGTTTATGTACCAAGGGCGGATGTACTTGAAGTCCAGTGGTAGCACGGGCTACCACTGAAATTCGCGATTTAGTGAAAATTTTCTTTGAGCTTTTAACCAATGATACCACTGGAAAGTGTAATTTTTTTTTGTGTGGCACCACTGAATAGTGTAAATTTTTTGAGCTTTTAACTAGGGACACCAGTGACTACGATTCCTAGATCCGCCACTGTTATGTACGATCTAGAACCAAATATCATTCCCATTCCCTTCACATTATACATCATAACAAAATGGTGATAGCATCGAGTCTGACCTCGATTCAAATTTTCACATTATTGAGGGTTGGTTACTTGGTTTAGATACTTAATGGATAGTCACACTATTAAACTAAATGTCAAGTCAACATTTGTAATTGATTAATCAAATTTGTATTCTTGAGGTATACCGTATTGAGATTATATACATATATACAGGTTTGCATTCTCTATGTGACGGTAAACAGATAAACAATTGATGTTTTCCCTTTTTAGTAACTCAGTCTACCAAGGAGGACGAGTATACTTCCACAGACGTACATGGTGTGACCGGATTATCTCGTGACCTTTTGTGACAATGTTGTAAAAGTCATTAGTCAGGGAATAGTCAGTCGTGACCTTGTAATCGGCCAAGTCAAGACAAGTCTGACGTGACCAACATTAATTTTGACTGTATTTTACCTACTTTGACCAAAAAATTGACAAATCCAACTTTGACCGACTAATTTGAACTTTTGACAACTTAACCGAATAAAGAGTCCAATTCGGACACTAGTGGGACAATTAAGCCTGAAACAATATTTTTAGATGCCTTCGAAGAGTAACTAACTATATTTGTATTAGTTGTTGCTTGATGTATGTTTAAAGCCAATAAGTTTTAACTAGGTATGATGAATACTTATCGAACAAATGAAAAGAGATAATCATCCAATTTTCTTTGTTCATTCGAAATTCTGATATACTTCAATATTAAAATAATCAAAACGGGTAATCGTAGGAGGTTTTTTGGGCTATTCAGGTTACCCGAGAAGGGCGAGTCTATTTAACTCTACTGTAATTTTCTTTTTCTATAATCAAATGAAGAAAGTTGTTCTAAAAACTGATCACTAATTTATAAAGTTACTGTAGACTTACCTATCTATTACTAGCCATAATAAACTAGCTATTGTATATATAATACAATAATTAACACCAAAACGACAACTCAAAACATCAATACATAAGAATTAAGAAACAATTTTTTAATATTCAGGAGTTAAACATACCAACAAATATATTTTTTACCAACAAAAGAGATCAAATGAAGGAGTTAACGTCTCACTGGAAATGTCATCTGAGAATGTCGGCTAGAACGATGTCTATGTTGAAAATTTTCTTTTATTAGTGGGTAATAAATTTCGATAAATTAGGTCCGAGGTCCGACTGAACATCAAGGAGTAGCATTTTTTACTAGCACAATATAAAAAACTTTTAAACTGAGTGTAGTCTTAAGTTTCAACTTTTAATCTAACATATCAGATTAAATTTACCTATTTAGTGGTAATTTTAATCAAATGGTCATTAACCTAGTGGTGTTGAATAACTCCACCAATTAAGGGTTGTGGATTCAAATTCAGGGGTGGACATAGATATATATATTTGTGTAAATTTGTGTGAGTTTGTCTTTAAAAAAAAATGTCAGTTCAGTTGTGATAAATAAATTATTTTGCTTGTTTATATTTTACATATTTTCTATTTACTATCTAAATAATTTTACAATGACACTGTAATAGATTTGGGGGAATTGATAAAACCGAAGTAACGGAAAGTAGAGTCGTTATCGTATAAAAGGAAAATCCTGCCAACTTTCTATTTTATCAAATTTATTTTCTTCCTATTTTAGATTAGTAAATGGTACTCTATTTGAGAAGTGACATTTAGATACTCCGTATATCATTGTCAGTTGTCACAAGAATTTAGACACCCCAATATTTACTAGCCTTTTAAATCCGTGTGTACACACTAGTCGAATTTTTAGTTAGGCCACTTGCTATCATACAACTCTTTCACTATCATTTTTCCTGCCACATCAGCGCCACATCAGCACAACCCTTTAAGACCATATATAACCCTGCCTGTGACGTCACAGGCAGATTGTCCACTTTTTGGCCAAAAAGTGCAATCTGCCTCTGACGTGACAGTGTCACCCTCTGATACCAAAATAATCATGACGCCCCTCCAGTGTCAAATAGGTCCCACCAGTTTTATTTTTTCTTTTTCTTTTTTTATTTTATTATGCATACAAATTATATTACATATAATTAAAAAACATATAAAAATTAACCATTACATAAAAAATTAACCATTACATAAAATTTAACCATTACATAAATTATTGAGTTTGATGTGTTAAAAATGATAGGTTTTGATGGGTTTATATAGAAAAGAATATAAATAATTCAAATAAAAAAAACAAAACAAAAATCATTTGAATGAAAGTGTTAAAATGAGAGAAAAAATTGAGTTTGATGTGTTAAAAATGATAGGTTTTGATGGTTATATATAAAAGAAAATAAATAATTTAAATAAATAAAAAAAACAAAAACAAAAAAAAAAATTTGAATGAAAGTGTTAAAATGAGAGAAAATATTGAGTTTGATGGGTTAAAAATGATGGGTTTTGATGTGTTTATATAGAAAAGAATATAAATAATTTAAATAAAAAAACAAAAACAAAATTAAAATCATTAAAATACGTGGACCAATCAGAAACCCTGACGCATTTTTTTTTTCGTGAAAAAGTTGACTGACGCCCCTCCCGCGTCAGCCGTAACGCCCCACTAGGGGCGTCAGGGGGCGTCACCCACTGCCAGCGCGTCTGACGGGACCCCTCTGACGCCGCGTTAAAAATGGTCTAACATTTCTTTCACATTCTTTTCACTAAATACTCACTATTATACACTCCATTTACAACTTTAACCCATTTAAATTTATTAAACAAATACACACATGATTTAAATTGGGACCCACACACCTCCTTTCACAATCCGTTACTACCTTCACTAACGGGCCTTTTAACAATTTGCTGGCGTTGGTGGTCACACGGTGGCGGTCCTGTGGCGGTGGTGGTGGGAGATCATAACAAGTGGCCTTATTATTCGTTAATCTCCATATACTCTAAATTTTAAGTTGTGTAGTGTCTTAATGTTTAATACACAACATTATTAATTTTATCTATTAAAAACTCTCTATGTACACACACATTTATTTAGTGGTTAGTTTGTGAGCTTCCGTGATGTTTTGTTGGTTTTAGTTGTAGTTTTGTACATAAACATCTGAAAGTGTCAGTTTGCTACTTTGTTAGGTTTAGTTTAGAGCTTCGAGTTGGTGTTCGCTTGATTTGCGTTTTGTTGTTTTGCTACATTTGACGAAGTGTCCTATTTATATATGACGTTCAAGTTTTTTCGCTAAAAAAATGTACACACAATATAATACTCCATTGAGTGTTATATTTACTTATAAAATACTAGTATCCATGATTGTCATCAAAAAGAATCTGTCTCCTAATATTAAGTGAGACGGTAATATAGAGTTGTATTGATTTTCTTCTTAATTTAATTACTAGCTAATCAAAGTTTTATGAAGTCATACAATTACTAATTACTAATTTACTCTAAAAATCTATATCTATATCTATATCTATCTATATATCTATAGTAATTGAGATCTAGAATCATAAGTATGGTGTATTAAATACGTTTAATTCAATAAAATTTACCCATACAATTTAATAGACTGGTAAAAAAAAGTTAAAAATTATTAAGGTAAAAAAGTAAAAAAAATAAAAATAAAAACCATATTAAATAAAGTTGTCATAAATAAATTTCAGTAATTAATAATCAATAAATATATAAACCTTGCATCTTCTAAGGTTCGTAAGTTTCTTTTTCTATCCTATAAATATGTCATTTCCATTCTATTTTTCCATATCAATTATACAAAAGAGTACATCATATTACTAATGTTGTATTCTCGATTTTGTTTTTTAAGATGGAAAGAAGAAGAAATGATATATAGAATATTATAGTAGATATAGTTATATGATATATATATATATATATATATATATATATATATATATATATATATATATATATATATATATATATATATATATATATATATATATATATATATATATATATATATATATATATATGCAGGATCAATGGGGAAGTAACCAATCGGGGGGAAGCGGGGGGAAGCAAAAAAAAAAAATTCATTTTTTTTGGATTTTTTTTTTCCGGCATCAAGATCACAAAAAAATATGAACATTTAGAAGAGACACTTCGTGATGAATGTTATTATTTAGGTGGGAAAATGATCGACAAAAATAACATTTTAGATAATATTGTTCGTGAAGAATATGAACGTTTTTTTTTCATGTTTTGTGAAGTAAAATTTAGCCCGATTTAGAGTTTAGGGTTTAGGGTTTAGGGTTTGGTGTTTTTGGTTTATTCCATAAACCCAAAACACCAAACCCTAAACCCTAAACCCTAAACTCTAAACCGTTCGTGTTAAAAACTCAATCTAAATCCTAAATCTAAACCCTAAATCTAAATCTAAACCCTAAATTTCTAAACCCTAATATCTAAACCCTATAAACCCTAATATCTAAACCCTAATATCTAAACCCCAATAGCTAAAACCTCAACATACGCTCGAAAAACACGATTATTGTTATATATTACTTCTTCGAGCGTTTTCCCGCCAAAAAAAACATTTATCACAAAGTGTCTCTACTAAATGTTCATATTTTCATCTCATCTATAATGTTCGTGAACAAAGTTTTTTCAAAAAACGAAAAAAAAAAAGTTTTTGCTTCCCCCGCTTCCCCCCGATTGGTTACTTCCCTCTTGATCCTATCACTAGATATAGATATATATAACTATAGTAATTGAGACCTAGAATCATAAGTATGATGTATTAAATACGTTTAATTCAATAAAATTTATCCATATAATTTAATAGACTGCTAAAAAAAAGTTAAAAATTATTAAGATAAAAAAGTAAAAAAATAAAAATAAAAACCATATTAAATAAAATTGTCATAAATAAATTTTCAGTAATTAATAATCAATAAATATATAAACCTTTCATCTTCTAGGGTTCGTAAGTTTCTTTTTTATCCTATAAATATGTCATTTTCATTCTATTTTTCCACATCAATCATGCAAAATAGTACATCATATTACTAATGTTGTATTTTCGATTTTTTTAAGATTGAAAGAAGAAGAAATGATATATATATAATATATGTTTGTTTGTGTTTGTAGGTATTGAAGAAACATCAAATTCAAAATATTGTAAACTACAGACAAGGCAAGAAGAAACGTGGTTGACTCAATGTTGGATTGATTCATCCGAAGCTTCTCTTTTTAATGTTAATATTATGATATTATGATTATTATATTGTATATTATAACGACTCTCACTTTTTCACTTTTAGATTTACTTATTTGCCCTTAGGACTTTCTGTGTACTTATTTTAAGTGTAAAACTTACTTGAACAAAACGTTGACCGAATAGTGAACTTTTGGTCGACATTTCCTGTTAAGTAAAGTTTGTGCATTTCTTCTTATATTATAGGTACTAAACTATAGGTAAATAATAAAATGTGACATTTTTATAAATCATAAAATAATTGGGGAACAACTAAAATTAAATAGAATTATAGGGTTAATTAAATAGAATTTATGTTTACTATTCTAATTAATAAAAAAAAATAATTAACATATATAAGAGATATTAAGTGCCGGAAAAAAAAAAAAAAAAAACTAAATCATAATATAAAAATTACTAATAAATGATATGTATGACATGCATTATATTAATATTAATTTTAACTCATAACCATCATTTAAATTTATGGATAATTAAATATTCATGTATATGTGATAACCATATAACAAGCTGATAAGTTCATCAAATGGCAA
Organism: Rutidosis leptorrhynchoides; assembly: GCF_046630445.1. Classification (NCBI taxonomy): domain Eukaryota; kingdom Viridiplantae; phylum Streptophyta; class Magnoliopsida; order Asterales; family Asteraceae; genus Rutidosis; species Rutidosis leptorrhynchoides. The sequence goes on along the minus strand of NC_092338.1, from coordinate 155,458,814 downwards.
GTTTTAAGATTTGAAAAAGTGATAAGCATTGAGTGATAAACGGAGTCAAACTAACATCCTAAATAACATTACACTATGATTTATCTTAAAATTTATGGAATTTTAAACCCACTCAAACTATAATCTCTAGCCTATAAATAAAGCATTCAACCTCACCAAATAAACCATTCATTCACCACAAGCTCATTGCCAGTTTTTTTTTTGTCGACTTCCAACCCCCCTCAACAAGTTGACGACAGTCGACTACAACTCAAAACCGAACCACTTCGAGTTCTTGTTTCTCACGAGCACGAACCCACTTCATTCCACAGAATCGAACCAAGCTACTTTGGCGATTACTTGCTGCTGCTGCTCGCGACTTGCTGTCGAACCCGAAGCCACAAACCCCACTTACATGGTTATATCTCTAGGTTGAGATCTCCACTTACATACTCCGTTCATACTACTTGCGTGGAATTTCTTGCTTGCTACTAAGGTGAACTTCATAGCCCTTCTTTTTACTATTTCTTAACTGTTTTATAACTTTGGGGTGAGACACATGCTTGCTTTCAAACTGTTTTACGCTTAGACACAAGTACATGAAAATTTTATTTTGATTAGTTCAAACTGTGCTAACATGCTTTAATTCATGCTAAATCCCTGCCATGATATCGTTAGTTGCTGGAATTTTGGCAAGCTTAGTTATTGTGAATAGCGCTATTGAGAGTGACGTCTCTATCCGGATGATCGTTGGTCAATGGATACATAATAATGATTCAACGACACGAACGTGATGTGTTTAGGGTAACTTATGGTTAGTTTCGATATCATATACCTCAGCACTACTAACGAACTGATTGAACATTATAATTAAATCTTGTAGTCTAAATACTATTATAAACCTATGTTGTTCACTCAACCATTTTGGTTGACACTTTAAGCATGTTTTGTCTCAGGTGAAGATTGCTAAAGATTTGATTGCTATTTGTACTTTGCTGCTTTTGGAGTCTGCATATTATCATTTACATTATTGCATTAAAACACTTAGTTTATATTTACACTATTAAAGGATTCATTTGTAATGACTTATAATTTCCGCTGCGTTAATACATTGGTTTTTAATTAAAACGTCTCATATAGAGTCGTTCTCGCTTTACACTTGTGTTATGATATTGGTTAGTCACATATTACCCCCGGTTCCATTTAGGGGGTGTGACATATATTTGTATAACTTATACGATTAATAATTAAGATTATGATTATTGTTCTGATTATAATTCATAATTATACTTATGAATATGGTTACGGTTATTATTTTTATTATTATTACATTTTAGTTATAATTTATATAACTATGATTATTATAGGTGTAATGTTACTTATACATGTAAATATATAGATAATATTTATTTAATTAATTTATATAAATAATTATTCATAATTATTTTTATGAATATGAATATGATTACGATTATGATTATTAATAATAATAATTTTTATTATTATTATTATTATCATTATTATTATTATTATTATTACATTTTAGTTATAATTTATATAAGTATGATTATTATAGGTGTAATGTTTTTTATCCGTGTAAATATATAAATCATATTTATTTAATTAATTTTCATAAATAATTATATATATATATATATATATATATATATATATATATATATATATATATGAAACGGTACTATCAATGTAAATATGAAAAATGAAAAGTTTGAAACTATTGTTATTATTTATGTCATAGCTTAATTTTAAATTTATGACAAAATTATGATAAAGAAAATGAAAAGATTGAAACTAATCATATAATTTATGACATATATTAATTTTACTTTTTATGAATGAATGTTTATAACTAAATTTAATTTAAGGAAAATAAAAAGATAATAGTTATTGAAAAATTTATAACGTTTATTACTTTTGATGGTGTTACATATCTTTATTATAATAGTTAATAAATAATTGTTAATTTCATATTAATTGTTATTCAATGTTATGAACCTCCAATTTTATTCTATTCACAAGTTTTATATTGTGTGGTGTAGTAATACGCAATGGTTCATGTTTATATTTATAATTTTTTTTATGTGCTCCAATTATTATGTAATTACTTATTATCACATATGAAGTCATAAAGAGAGACCTTCAAAAATTTAATGGTAAATTGTAAAGGTAATATATGTTTTAATATTATTAATCGTAATACAATATGTATGTTTTATAATGTATTTTGACATCATTTGTTAACTCATTTGACCACCTTTAGTAAACTTTTGTTTATATATAGTTACGTTAGTAGATATGACCCGAACGTGCAGATTTCCATAGTGGTAAACAAAACATATACACAAAGTCTTACTTGACCACTTGCATAATGGGACCAACATCAACTTTCACTTCAAGGTTAATAGTTTCAACCAACTCGCGCCATGACTCTAACCATTCGGAACACGAATTTTAAAATAATGAAATTTGTGACAAGCCGTGCAACGCACGGGCATTGCTATGTAGTATTAGTAAAAAAAAAAATAGGTTGGAATAAAACTTTGATATCGTTATTAAATTATTCCATATATATCTATTTAAACAAATAATTCTATATAATAATACTAGATTTTTAATCTGTACCATACACAGTTGTTTATAAAAAATAATTACACTTTCCATCCCAAGGATATGTTCTACTTTTCTAACAAAAAATAATTACTCCTTCCATTCCAATGATATGTTTTACTTTTCTAACAATCTAATGGTTCGTACAAATAGTTAGTTGAATCTTTATCGACAACGTTGGTAACTTGTAACTTTGAATGTCATCCATATTTCTAATTGGCATCCATATTTTGGGATGGCAGGAGCGAATAATGACTTAAATGTCTTTAATGCATCTCAATTGTTCAGTAGTTTACTATTTGACATTGCACCTCAAATTTTATGTGAAGTTGGAGATGTTGATTATGAACGTGGATACTATCTCGCCGATGGGATATACCCCTAATGCGCAACTTTCATTAAGAGATTCTCAAGTGTTGTTGTCCAAAAAGAGCGTACTTTACAAGAAAACAATCGGCAGCTTGTAAAGATGCTGATGGGGCATTTGGAATTTTACAAGGACATTGGTGCATATTAAGAACCAGAAAGTCATATAGCGTTAACACAATCAAAAGAATAATGTATGCTTTTATCATATTACATAACATGATTACAGAAGACAACAGTTTTAACACCGCTGAAAGTGAGCTGTATTACGTGTTGGTGAACAATCGGCAACTCGTAAAGACGTTGAGGGGACATTTGGGATTTTACAAGGCCAATGTGGCATATTAAGACAACCGGAAGGGCATATAGCGTATACGCAATCATAAGAATAATGTATGCTTGCATCATATTACATAACATGATTGCAGAAGACGCGTTTTAACATCGCTGAAAGTGAGCCGTATTACGTGTCAGTGAACAACCTACAAAGATCTACTTGGTACAAAGGTGTGATACATACTTAAGGAAGACGAAAGAGCTTCATGACAGGGAAGAGCACGACAACCTTCGACACGATCTTGTGGAACATAGTTAGACTAATTGAGATTAGTTAGGTTTTATTTATAAAGTTAATTAATGGCATTTTAATTTTAATTTTTCTTGGAATTGTAATTTTTTTTATTATTATTAATGAAGTTATTTTAAGTTTAATATAAATTTTATAATGTATTGAATAATAAAATAAAAAACTGACACATCTCTCACTCTCCGCTATTTTTGACAAACCATGTCACAAGTAACATGGTAACTGACATGTGTTACCACTCCTTGTGTTCTAAGAATGAATGAGTCCGATAGTTTCAGCAGGGAGTCCTATCATTTTTATTGCAAAGATCAATTACGATAATGCAGCCCATCCTCTGCCCTAAGTCCCATCAAGACCCAAAACAACAAATGACAAGTATTTAGGGTGTGTTTGGATGAACAATTTCTTGGACCTTAAGCTTATTATTTTTATAGGTTACATGCTAAAAGCTTGAAAAACATTTAAAAGTAGAGCTTATATAAAAATCAAGCTCTAGAATTTTAAGCTTACACATGTAGCGTTTCAAAATAACCTTCCCTCTTTTATTTATTTTAGAAACATACTACCCTTCATCTTTTATAAGTTATTCCTTTCCCCTTTCATTTGGTCATAAGTGAGCTACGGAGTACTTTTGTATCTTCTCATCCAAATTATCTTAAAACCATCAAACACTTCCATTGTTTCATCTTGCATTTATTAACTCAAGATCACCAAGTACAATCAAAACCCACCTCGTCCATCGAATTTCAGTAAGTAAATCTTTTTAGCAAAAATAACGAAAACATTTATAAATACAAAAAAGGCTTTCAAAAAGAAAACATGTTCAACCAAGGAAACAATAAGCAAGAACGAAACATAACTGTATTAAATGAGGCTCTTACCTAAAAAGTGACAAGCATACAAAACTATCTTTTTTGTGGTAAAAATTACAAAAACTTTTATAAATACCAAAAACGTTTTCGAAAAGAAAACGTCTTCAACCAAGAAAACAATAAGCAAGAACAAAACATAATCACTTTAAATGAGGCTCGTAGATGGAATTCCAGTAAGTACATGGTTGCTATATTTTTTTATTTAAAATTGCTTTTTATATGATTTTGATGCACTAGTATTTAATTAGTTTCTTTTCTTTTTTGTTATTTAACTTAATAAATTTTGTTTTTCAGTTGATTTGCTTTTCTTGTATGTGATTTTGCTCAAGTAATATATCATGCTCATACACCATTTAATGAAATGCCTAAATGAAGTTGCATGCTAGTAAAATGTTAATTTCCACCTAAGATTTCATACTAAGATTTCATACAACAGAGTTAACAATATATTCATCTTTTAATAGAGAAAACTTATTTATTTGATAGTAGCAATAACTAGAAAAAGTAGTAAAAATAGATTATGTCTTGTTTTATGTTCATGTGTGCTATGTAGGTTTTATTCATTTGTCTGCTTAAAATGTATTGTTGTAAACTATTTACAAATATCTCATTTTTTTTATAAACAGCTGGAAATTTTATTAAAAACTAGCAAGAAGCTAGAACATTACAAAGATAATAAAGGAGTACATAACCAAACGTTCCAATTTATATTAGCTTTCCTATAACGCGAAGAAAGCCAATCGAAGGAAGAAAGAACAATCGAATCAATAATATGACATTTTTTGAACTTGGACGGGTCGAAAATACTACCGTTTCTGAAACGCCAAAGGGACCATAACGTAGCATAGCTAATGGCTTCCAAAATGATAGACTTTTCATGACTTTGGAACTTTGTCATAATCCATTGCCATAAAGCATCCACTGATTGCCATACTGGGAGCACAATATCTAACCATGATGCTATGAAGCCCCAAACTTGAACTGCAATGTTACATTGGAAAAAAATGTGGGTGAGATCCTCAACTTGATTAGAACACGATGGACAAAAAGGGTTATCCAATTCGATCCCTCTCTCCAAAAGATTGCATTTATCGGGAAGCTTATTCAGCCGAGCACGCCAAAGAAAGAAATTAATTTTAGGGGGAACAAACTTGCACCAGTGAGTAGGCCAATTACTCAACGCATCACGATTGATAAGATTACGAAAACCACTTACAGAGAAGGATTCGTTAGGCAGGTTCGAGCACACCCATTTGTCACTCGAAGTAGAAAGAACAACATGATCAATAGTAGCAGTCAGGTCAGTGAGCTGCTGCGATTCAGCCCCTGATCGAATGGGTCTACGCCAAACCCAATTTCTTCCACTATTCGAAAACCGATCATACACCGTACAAGATTTATCAGATTCAAGGGCGTATAAGCGAGGAAATCGATCACAAAAATTAGAATCATTAACCCAGTTATCTAGCCAAAATAAAGTATCATGACCATTTCCAACCCTAACAGAAAAAACATTACAAATGGAGGGGAGCTGCATATGGAGATCATGAATATAACGATTAATAACAGTCCATGGACTACTTACATTTTGGTTGATGATGGGAGAAATACCATCTCGATGCACTCCATGAATAGCTTTAATAACCGAAACCCAAAGCCAATCTTTACAAGAAACATACCTCCACCTCTACTTATATAAAAGAGCTTTATTTAGCGAGTCAAAGCTAATAACACCAAGGCCACCTTTATCTCTGGGTTTGAGAATGAGGTCCCATTTGATCCAATGAATTTTGCGATCCACTTTAGTGCTACCCCATAAAAAAACTAGACCGAAGAGACTCTAGGTGATTGAGGACACCTTTCGGCACTTTGAAGATGGATAAGTAGTATGTTCTAAGGCACCCAAAACTGATTTAATCAACGTAAGGCGACCACCAAAAGATAGAAGATTCATCTTCCAACTTGCAAGACGTTTCTCCACCTTATTAATAATTGATTTCCAGTTAGCAACAAGCATCATATTAGCACCAATAGGAATGTCAAGGTAGGAGAATGGGAAAAAAGACGGATTACAACCAATAATTGACGCGAGTCTGTTAAGTTCCATAGAAGGAACACCAATTCCAAGCAGAGTAGATTTGTGGACATTTAATTGTAATCTAGAGACTAAGTAGAAACAATTCAAAATATCAATAAGGTTCTTAACATTGAAATCACTCCATTCCCCTATAAAAAGAGCATCGTCTGCAAAAAAAGAGTGAGATAAAAGAACGGAACTAGAATGGTCACCAACAGATAAACCTTTGAATAATTCCCGATCCATTGCGTCCATAAGAGCAACATGGAGACCCTCCATACAAATAATAAAGAGAAAAGTGGAAAGAGGGTCACCTTGACGGAAACCACGATCGATTTTAAATTCATCCGTCGGGCTTCCGTTAACAAGAATCGAAGCAAAAGAGGAAAGAAGACACCCTTTAATCCAGTGAACCCATCTTCGACCAAAACCAAGATTAGTAAGCATTGAGATAAGAAAATCCCAACTAATCGAGTCAAAAGCTTTCTCGAAGTCCACCTTTAGAATCATGGCTTTTTTCTTCTTACGTTTACACCAACCAAGAATCTCGTTAATGATCAACGGGCCATCTAAAATTTGTCTGCCTTTGATAAACGCGGATTGCTCCCGGCTAATTACGTGATCAATGACCAATGAGAGTCTATTAGCAAGGAGTTTTGATAGGATTTTATATTGGATCCCGATGAGGCTAATAGGGCGGTAGTCCTTAACAAAGAGAGGGTTATCAATCTTCGGAATCATGGTGAAAAAAGCAGAATTGCAGCCTTTAGGAATAAATCCCGAGGAGTGGAAATTGTGAACGAAAGCGAATATATCAATTTTGATCAAATCCCAAAAATGCTTCACAAACCGAAAAGAGAACCCATCGGGACCGGGAGCCTTGTCATCCCCATAACCCCACACCGCGTTCTTAATTTCTGATTCAGAAAAAGGTTGTTCCAATTGAGAAGCTAACTCCGCTGTTAAAGGGTGCAAGTGGGCACTTCGTTTCACAATTTTGACAGTGTTTAAACACGTAAATTTGTCTTTGAAGTATTTAAGAAAAGTGCTCTTGACAAGATCTGGGGAAGTGACCCATAGACCATTTGAGAGAATACCCGTAACCCCAACTTTCCTACGCTTCCGGTTAATCGAAGAGTGGAAGAAAGATGAATTTTCATCGCCTTGTAGGTTCCAAAGTTTTTTGAACTTTTGAGCCACATTCATGCTCTCTCGTTTTTCTATCAAAGACAAGTCCTTGATGGCATTAATACGTTGTCTTGAAAGGGCTATGTTATCTCCCCCATTAAATAACTCATTATCAATCAAGTCAATAGAAGCTAGGAGATTTTTTTTTTCATCACAGCAAGAGATTAGATGCAGTTTATGCCAAGCCTTGAGATTACACTTAACATGCTGCAATCTGATTTTAAAAACAATGAAAGGGTTTTTACCATTGCTCTCGCTAGTAATCTGAGGATCATACCAGGCTTTTCTAACCACTTCTTCAAAACCTTCGATCATAAACCAAGAAGCAAATAGTTTAAATGGTGTAGGACCGTAATTCTGATGATCAATATATAAGACTACCGGACAATGGTCTGACCATAAGTTTGGAAGAACACGACCAATTAAATCCGGACAAGAATCAATGAAACCATTAGACAGAAGGAAACGATCCAGCTTTGCTCGACTATCACAAGATTTACTAGAACGTGTAAAAGCTCTACCACCCATCGGCAAGTCCACCAGGCCAGTAGAGGAAATAAATTTATTTAAATCGCTCGCAGAAAGAGAACAAAAATTAGAACCTTGTCTTTCGATGGCACTCCTAACCGCATTAAAATCGCCAAAAAGAACGTAATCTCCGGGATTGTTTGACATAAACGCGGATAAAAAATTCCAAAGTCTAAGCTTGTTGCATCTATCTTGAGGAGCATATATATTAATGATGTAACAACTGTTCAAATTATAAGATCTTGAACTTTCAACTATAAGAGCATTTTCAAAGGATAAGATACGCTTCTTGCAGAAAATAGAGGGATCCCAAACTGTAATTAATCCACCCGACCTACCTCTAGCACTAGAACAAGCGACATCGAAAGAAAGATTACCCCAAAAAGACTTCACGATAAAAAGATCCAACTGAGTTAGTTTCGTTTCTTGAATTCCTAGAATCCCAACTTTATAGTCGTTACATAAATTATGAATCCACAATTGTTTTTGATTGAAACTCACCCCTCCTCCAATGTTGATGGAAAGAATATGCATTAAATGGGTTTTTTAGCACCCATTCTAGCTAACATACTCTTTAAATCTGCTTGACTTCCCTTCATATCGTAACCGAGAGATATTCCAACTGAGATTATGTTATCAATTTGGTCCACCATAACGTATTCAGACTGTTTTTTAGGCGGATAATTAGCTGTATCTGAGGTTTCCGAAAAAACAGGCTCACCGTTAGAAAATTTGGGAGAGAAAAAACGTTTACCATTAAAACCGGGAGGCTTGGAAAGAGAAGGTGATGTGCACGTAGGAAAAACAGGATCAACTGGAACAGATTTAGCATCACAATTAGAAGGGCAGTAGGTTTCTTTATTAATGAAGTCTGCCTGAACAGTAGAATCCACACTTTCATTGTGGACGACATTTTCTATACCATCAGAATCAACCTTACCTTTCTGATTCACCTCACCCGAATTCACAGACTTAGAGGGAATATTTAATTCGTAGTCGTCAAAAGAATCTTTAACAAATTCCCCTTCTTCCAGCACCTCTTGGTTAGTAGAAACCGAATGGTCGTCGTTACCACGAATATCGTCCTCAGATTTATCTAACACGGATTCGTTTAAAACCTTCAAGATTGAAGGGTTCCAATCCTCCACTTCTTTGACAAAAATGGTGTAATCCTTTTTCAGAACATTAACAACAGCCCGCTCGTGGATCATATCCAAAACAGAAGTTAAAATACATACTTTACCACTACCTTTTGTATCTTCAATGTTCGAGTTTTGAAAAAGCACCCTTCCAAAGTGAAATGCAATCTTGTTAAAAACATCAGAGTTCCAACCTTTGGCAGGCAAACCCAAAATTTCGATCCAAATAGTCCTGTCCTTGATCGAAAAAGAATCGGAGTATGGTCGGATTTCAGATAGAGAGTTACGAACGAGTAAATTATTTGAAAAATTATCACGAGACTCGGTGTTTGGGAATTCAATCCAAACCCAAGCTCCACCCATGTACTCAACCGAAAGAGACTCAAACCCTTCATCATGCCACATACGATTAAGAAATGGGATTTGAGATGGGATATTAGCCTTTCCAAACAAAATGAGGTTGGTATTTTCAAGATCCCAAAGCTCATCATCCTCAACTAAAATCCTTTTAGGAGGAGTTACATTAACAGGGATAGCCTTGGAACCACCGACAATTGATGCATATGAAGCACCTTGCACGTTTCTATGCATATTAGAGGAAGAACCATTATTATTTTTCTGAGGGGGAATCGAAGTTTGCTTACCAAATGTATCAGATTTTTTTTTTTGATGCAGATTTGTCAAATCGAGCGAGAGATGCGTAAATATGAAAATTGTCGACCCAGGTGGATGAGATAGCCACTTCCAGATCTTTAATCGATGAGACATTTATGAATCGAACGAAAGCAAATCGATAACCTTTTTTCGAAAGTTTGCGAGCGATGTATACATCGATAATCTTTCCATGTTTGGAACAGATCTCACGTATATCGTTAGATTCAAAGTGGTGTGGGAAATTCGTGACGTAAATCGTTGTGGAGATTTTATCGGCATATTGATGGTCAGAGTTGGGTAAGGGAGCCATATCAATTATGGGTATGAAATCCGGCGAACAATTGCCGGAATCACCTGTGGAGGAATTAGATCGTGTATTTACAAATATCTCATGCTATCAGATATTGTCGAGTAATGATGCGAACAAAAATATTTCGATTGGACGGATCAAAGTGTTCCGATTTTGTGTGGAATGTTACTCATATGTTATGAAACATGGCCGAAGTATTCCATTTAAATGGATTGAACCTGCAGCTAGAATTTGAAAATATTGTTCAAACGAAATTATATAGTGAGAAGGCGTTAAAAAACGAGTATGATGAAACTATGTGGAGAGCTTGAATCAAAAAGTATGGATTAAGTGATAATATGTCAATTCTTGAGAAGTTGGGAATTTATGTGCATACATTTGCATTGAGCGAATCTCATAGAGATGTTATGGAATGTTTTCACTTTCTGAAGAAGCCATTAGTAGAGTGTTTCATGAAGTACTAGAGGTTATAACAGCTAAAGGGAAAGGTTTTAATGGCTTGACATGTGAAAAGATAAGACCGAAAGATCCAATATTTCAATTTATACCACCTCAAACTGTCAATGATATATGAAAGATACATGTCATATTTCAAAGTATAAATTATTGATTCTTTTTTTTTTTTTAATATTAATGTTGCGTTGTTGTCATTTAAAATTGTTGGATTACATTAGGATTGCATCAGATGTATTGTTGATACCCACATAAAGACATGTATTCCGGAGACTCAAAAATTGTGTTCTATAGGAACGAATGACGTACCAACTTTCACTGTGATGGACTGATGGGCACATATGATTTTGAGATGTGTTTTACCTTTATATCGGTTGGGTGGGAGGAATCAGCACATGACACACGATTTCTTCATGTGATCAACACGTCATTAATGAACTTTCTGGAATCACCGAAGGTGTATATATATGTGTGTGTGTACTATTTGATTTGTTTTTTTGTGAAGGATATTTGGTTCCGTATCCAAAAACAAGATATCATAAATCTCAATTTGAATATGAGCCGCCAAATAACATGCAAGAAGCTATTACCCGTTCTCATTTATCCCTTCGAGGTTGTATTGAAAGGTTATTATGAAAATTAAAGAAAAGATGGAGAATACTCGGTAGAATGCCTAAGTTTAGCGTGCAAACGCAAATTGATATTATTATGGTCACATTCGATTTACAGAACTACATTCGTAGAAATTGTGTGATAGATGGACATCCGGATTACATACTAGATGATGAACTTCCTGATATTTTTTGGCATGAATCGAATAATGAAGATATTCTTGAAGGAGCATCTAATGAGATGAAGGAAATTTGTAACAATATTGCTAGTTTAATATGGAGTACATGTCACCAACGAGCTTACCATATACGGAGTATTATATATTATAATGTTTCTTTTGATTTTCATGTCAATGATATACTTAACTTATTGATATGACCTATTCTATTTATATATAAAGTGTCCTTTTATGTAATTTTACATTTTTCAGCTTCAAACCAGCATACTAAACACCATTAAAAAAAATAATTTCCAACTTTCAGGCTAGCTACTTTTTTCAACACACCTTTAAAAAGAAAAATGTAACTAAAATCTTAGTCTTCAACTTTTCTCAATGCAACCCACTTGATAAATGGTACACCTAAATTGTTTAATTGGCCATTTGTAATACTGGGTAAAAAGTTACCAATTTCAACCATAAAAAAAATTGGTCCCAGTTAGCCATGTCAATGAACCAAGGTCCCACATTCATCACTCATAACCATTGGAACAACATTATGCTATTGATGGCAACAAACAGAACACAAGGTACTGTCTGGTCTCTGGTGTAATTTAAGGTATAGTCATCTGTCCTCACAAGACTTTTATTAAATTTCCGACATTGGTACACCTTTTATAAACAGTTGGAAGATTTTGAACCAACAATCGCCCAACATACTCAAGACCTCACATCCTATTATTGTAACCATACTCCTTCACGTTAAATAATCATAACTACAATTCTACAATGACCCATCTCATTCGCCCATATCTTAAGTTAGCCTAAAAAGGATGCCAACTTTCTTGTAGGATACATTATATCGTGTTGGTAATAACCAATGTTTTGAATTCAGGTTTAGCCACTGAACCATCCAGAAGTCCAGTTTGTCGCTTTGACCTGATGACGTCACTTGTTGAATGATTGTGTACCTTAATTACTACCGTGACTTAGACAAGCTCGAACTATGCTAGGCTCTATTTGTAAATCCATAAATGTGACTAAATATAAAGGCATGATTGTTCCCTGGGCACAGGTATTTTTTTATTATTATTATTATTATTATTATTATTATTTTTTTGCCGGATGTCCTTTTCTTTATTATATACTATATTAGTTTGATATATAGTAGACGTACAATGGATAAACGGATGAAGTTTTTCTTGTTCAGCTTACACGGTATATAAGGATGTCAACCACTAGGTCATCTTGTGTGGTTATAGGGCACTTGTATGTCTTTAAAATTTTGTTTGCAATATATATTGATTTTCGGTAAAATATGTTTGGATTTTTTTAAACGACGATTTTTTGACATCAGTAGATCATTTATTTTAACGACCCTCATCATTTGCACGTAACACACGTTCGGGCGGAAACTCGAACCCGATCGACGGTACCCGAGAACACATCCATTCGGACAACCCATGACATCTCCCTATACCATGACTCAAAGGACATGGGGGGAACCGTTGGGCTATGCCCGCAAGTTCAATAAAATATGTTTGGATTAATCCTTTACACGTGGTTTATTTAAGGTTCAAACGAGAATAACATCAAAATTTCGAACGCAAACATGTTATTGTTATGTTTGGCCATAAGTGCTTACTGTTTGGACAAAATAGCATCAAATAAAATAGACTATTAGACTATTACATGGAACAAGAAGATACAATGCCACACCATACCTAACAAAAGAGTCACTTAGCATGTCATATAGTACTACCTTACTTAAAACTAATGAGTTGGATACAAATAATTGTCAAAACACACAAGCCATCTTTCTTATACGAAATTACTCGATGACCTGTTATTTTTACCCTATTTTGCATAAAAAGTTATTGGGTACGCTTTTCGCAATTGATGCTAGAAGTTTCTTCGGTCAATGCCGAATTTTCCGTTAAAAAAAAGAACATTGAAATAACTATATATATAGCTAGAAACCACCTTGTTCCAATTCCAGCCATCTCTCTTACTTTTATCGGGCGATCTCCAATTATTGGCGGCGGCGTTCTTTTCACTTTTTCCGGTGATCTTCGGCGGGATCAAACGCCACCTCACCATGGTAGGTAACACTCGAACCATTCCGTTACAAAACGGGTGGTCTTCTAAGGAACGGAGAAACAAAAAAACAGTGTATCGTAAGATCGACGTCGGCATAAACCCTAAAATTCGTTCAGGTAATGATTTGCAATCCTTCTACGTTACGAATTTTCCTGAATATGTTACCTATGTTGATCTGAGGAAGGTATTCTATGGGTATGGTTTCCTCTCAAATGTGTACATAGCTAAGAAAAGGGCGAAATCGGGTAAGAGATTTGCTTTTGTTAGATTCATGGGTGTTAAAAATTCGCTTGCTATGGAGAATAGGATGGCAGATGTTTGGATTGGTAAGTTCCATTTGTATGTGGAAGCATCAAAAGTCGATGCTGTTAAGCCTATTGTCACGACTAAGAAAGTGTATGTGCCCAAACTTGTGAGCGAGCCGAATCCTTCTGGTTCCGAGTCTAACAGCCCTCCAGTAGTTGATGAGGTAAATGCTGAACAACCACAGGACGGATCTTATGCTGCAGTACTTTCTGGATCTGCTCAGAAAGGTTCGGTCAAGAAGATAGTTCTTGATGATGCCGTTTTGATAGCTGTGAAGCAAGACGATTACGTGATAATGGCTAAGGTAAAAGATTTTAGCGCACTTTATTCGGTTTATCCCCTTTGTTTAGCTGAAGGTTTTAGTGAGTTTAAGATCCAGTATGTGGGTGGTTATTGGATTTGGTTGAAGTTTGAAAGTGAGGCAGCTGTTACGGCTTTCAAAAACAATACAAATGTCATGTCAATGTTTGCTTGTGTTAAGGATGCTTCTGACGATTTCATAGTCGATGAAAGAATTGTTTGGATTGAATTATCTGGGTTACCTATGAAGGCATGGAGTACCAAGGCGTTCAAGAAAGTTGCGTCTTCTTTTGGTCGGTTTTTGTTCTTCGAAGCTAATAATAAAGTCCCTTTATCGTTGGGGCGTGTGTGCATTGCTACGTATGATAAGAGGCCTATATCTACGTCGCGTTTGGTTGAAATTGATGGTAAGGATGTTGTTGTGTACGGTCATGAAGTGGCATCATGGGTGTTTGATATTGACACTACGACTGAGTTCAATAATAGTGATAATAATGATGAGGATGAGGAAGAGGTTCAAAGTGGTTCTTCAGCATCTTCATCTATTGCTGGATCAAAAGAAAGTGACGATTATTTAAAAGAATTCATGGGAGTTGATTTAGGCTTTCATTCAGATACGAGCAAGAAACAGTCCCAAGTGGATGGTTCGGTTTGCGGTAATGTCAATGATAAATTGACATCCAAATATGTTGATGAGAAATTGGATCAGCAAAATATGAGTGAAGGGTCAAATAGCCTATCTTATCCTCCTGGTTACACACAGGAACATAATGACCGTCCGGGGAATCATTTGTCTGGACATTCGGTAACGTGTACTACTCCTTTTATGTTATTTAATCAAGACTCGTTAGTTGATGCACACCAGAGTTCT
Organism: Rutidosis leptorrhynchoides; assembly: GCF_046630445.1. Lineage (NCBI taxonomy): Eukaryota > Viridiplantae > Streptophyta > Magnoliopsida > Asterales > Asteraceae > Rutidosis > Rutidosis leptorrhynchoides. The sequence continues at coordinate 155,443,688 of NC_092338.1, read as the reverse complement.
TTTTGTTGTAGTGAAGACTTATTTGGAATAGGTAAACTTCTTGGGTACAACATTGATGGGTGTTATGATTTAAAGAATCGCGTTAATGAGTTAAATAGTTTTAAATGAAGATTATTTCCCTTAATAGTTGCGGTTCTGAAGTGTTTGTCAAACGTAAATGGATTAAGGAGTTATGTGTATCGATGAAAGTTCAGTTTTTGGGAATTCAGGAGTCGAAAATGTCAAGGCTTCATATGTTTCGGTTGAGATCTTTATGGGGTAATGCTAATTTTGATTATGCGTTATGTTTATCTCGTGGTTTCTCGGGTGGTATTGTCTCGATATGGGATCCAAATTCATTCTCGAAAACTCAGATTTGGTGTGATGATAATTATGTGATTGTGAAAGGTGTTTGGATTCGTGAAAACATCGAGGTGTTCATGGTGAATGTTTATGCTCCTCAATCTCTTCCGGATAAAGTTGTGTTATGGGATAAACTTTCTTTTTTTATTTCTTCTCATACGGGTCATTATATTTTCTTGGGTGACTGGAATTCTGTGAGATATAGACAAGATCGTTGTGGTTCGGAATTTTGTTCTCGTGATACTCATGCTTTTAATAATTTTATCGAGAGTAATGTGTTATATGAGATTCCCCTCGGTGGTGTACGTTTTACGTATCGAAATAAAGTTAGCAATAAAATGAGTAAGTTGGATAGATTTTTTATTTCTCCTAATTTACTAAACGTTGTTGATGATTTCAAGGGTACTGTTCTAGCTCGAGGATACTCAGATCATGCTCCAATATTTTTATTTCAAGACAAGGTTGATTTCGGGCCAACTTATTTTAAAATATTTGATTCTTGGTTCGCTAGAGATGATTTCGATACTACGGTCAGGAATGCTTGGGACACGGTTAAATCGAATCAGAATTTGGATATTATTGCTAAATTTAGACTTTTGAAATCACATTTAAAGGGTTGGATCCATTCGTCCAGATCAGTAGAGGCTTGCCGATTGAAACAGAATTCTCAACAAATAAACGACATCGATGTTCTCATTGATGCGGGGTCAGCTAATTCGGAGCAGATTGACTTGAGAAACAAATTATTCAATGAAAATGAAGAGTTGTCCAAATTCGAGTATTGTGATTTGTTACAAAAATCTAGAGTCAGATGGGACGTTGAGGGGGATGAAAACTCTAAGTTTTTTCATTGTAGTTTAAAACATAAACGTAGTGTTCAACAGATTCAAGGTCTGATGGTTGATGGAGTTTGGGAAGTCGATCCTTGCACTATCAAAAATAAGTTTTTCGAATTCTATAGAAGAAAGTTTGATGTTCATAATTCAGGTGCTACTTTTGGGTCCACTGTTCCTAATTATAAACTTACTGTTGACGAGGCCAATTTGTTGGAGGCTGATATTGATGATACGGAAATTAAGCGAGCTGTTTGGGATTGTGGTAGTTCGAAAGCGCCAGGTCCTGACGGTATTACTTTTCGTTTCATTAAACAATTTTGGGATATTTTTCATTTGGATATTTGCAGGGATATTCGGTTGTTTTTCTCGAAGATGTATATGCCTCAGGGTGCGAAATCAGCGTTTTTCTCTTTAATTCCAAAGGTGCAGAATCCGGTTCTTATTACTGATTTTCGTCCTATTTCGTTGGTGGGTTTCTTTTATAAAATTGTTACGAAAATCATGACGAATCGGCTGTTATCTGTTATTGATAAACTTATTAGCCCGGTCCAATCGGCTTTTATTGCTGGTCGTCAGATTCTTGACGGTCCGATGATGTTGTCTGAGATCATAGCGTGGTATAAGAAAGTGAATAAAAAGATGTTATTATTCAAGGTGGATTTTGAAAAGGCATATGACTCGGTCAATTGGGACTATCTTATGTTTATGTTATCCTCTTTAGGATTTGGCGAAAAATGGTGCAGCTGGGTGTTGGGGTGCCTCAAGTCTTCTAAAACGTCCGTCCTTGTTAATGGAAGTCCCACTCGAGAGTTTGATATCAAAAGGGGGTTGCGTCAAGGTGACCCTTTAAGTCCGTTTTTGTTCATAATTGTTATGGAAGGTCTTCATTTAGCATTCAAGCGGGCTATGGAGTGTAATCTTATTCGTGGCATTAAAGTTGGGTTGGATAGTATTCGTCTTTCTCACTTTATTTATGCGGATGATGTTATTATCTTTTCGGATTGGAATTTTCGGGAGTTTAATAGAATTCTTGAGATTCTTGAGATTTTCTATTTGGTTTCAGGGTTACGAATTAATGTTTCTAAATCTCTCATCTTCGGTATTGGCGTGGAGAGTAATGATCTTAATGCTTTTGCCACGACCTCGGGTGCTAGAGTTGGTACTTTCCCGACTGATTATCTTGGTATTCTTATTGGAGCTAATATGAAATTGATTAGAAACTGGGATTCGTTAATTGATAAGTTTCGTGTTAAACTTTCTACTTGGAAGGCGAGTTTAATTTCGTCTGGTGGGAGATTGACGTTGATCAAATCTGTTATGGGGAGTCTTGGGATTTATTTTTTATCGTTTTTCAAATGTCCCGAAAAAGTTTTAAAAACGCTAGAAGCAATTCGTGCTAGATTTTTTTGGGGTGGTAACGTTTTGGTTAAAAAGATGGCTTGGATTAAATGGGACCGCATTTTAGCTCCTTTTGATCGTGGGGGTTTAAATGTTGGGAGTCTTAAGGCTTTTAACGCTGCTTTACTTCTCAAGTGGCGTTGGAGGTACCATACTAAACCGAATGATTTATGGGTTAATGTTATAAAATCAATTCATGGCCCTTGTTTTTTTAGCTCATCTGTTTCGACTGCTTCGGTTTGGAATTCTATCGTCCAAACTTGTAATACTTCGGCAGATAAGGGTCTAATTCCTACTGATTGTTTTCGCATGAAAGTAGGGTCAGGTTCCAATATTCGTTTTTGGCTAGACACTTGGTGCGGTGATACGCCTCTTTCTGTTAGATTTAATCGTCTGTTTCATTTAGAGATTCATAAAGAGAGTGTTATTGCTGATAAAAGGCGAAATGGTTTCTGGCAGTGGTCTTGGTCTAGGGATCCTGTTGGTGGCCGAAATGAGTTGTTGTTCAGGGATCTTTTATCTATGATTGACTCTGTTGTTATGAATGATAATGAAGATCGTTGGGAGTTTACTTTAGCTTCTGATGGCGTGTTTTCGGTCAAGATTGCTCGTGTTCATTTGGACCAGGCTCTGCTTCCTTCATCAACGGTTACCACTACTTGGTATACTTTTCTTCCTCGAAAGGTTAATATTTTTCTATACAGACTACGGTCAGGTTCGTTACCTGTTCGTTGGAATCTTTCTGCGAAAGGGGTAGAGATTAATACTATAGTTTGCCCCGTTTGTAATAATGGGGTAGAAACGCAGGATCATGTTTTCTTTCATTGTTCTTTCGCTAGAGATGTTTGGCGTAAGCTGCGGGTTTGGCTTAATTGTGATATGCCGGTTTATTCCTCATGGGATACGTTTATTGATTGGCTCGAGGGGGTTCGATTATCGGCTACGAATATGAATCGAGTTATTGCTTCCGTGGTCACGTTACTTTGGGCTTTATGGAGATTTAGAAATGGTCTCGTTTTCAATGAATCTTTTTGTTCTAGAAGTAGTATTTTTGATTGTATTCGTTTACTTGTTTTTCGTTGGATCAAAAATAGGGGTCATCTAGTTTCTAATTGGAACTTATGGCTCGCTATGCCCTTGTAATTTTTCCTTTAGCGCCTTGCTAGGGAACATTTTTGCTTTTATTTATTGATTTTTTGGCCGTAAAAAAAAAAAATAGCTAGAAACCACCTTACAATCCAGTTTAGATCAATTTTATGTTATTTTGATTTGGTGTTTGAATTGACTTTATATGTGATTGTTTTTAAACATTAATGAATTTATACTTTTATTATTTATTCCGGTAACAAACGAATATAATATTTATTTTTACCGTAGCCAAGCATAGCATCTAGGGATGGCAATGGATGCCCGATCCGGTGGATATCCATCCGATCCACCCGATTATTCGTGGATATGGACGATCTAAATGGATATGGATATGGATATGGATATGGACGAAAAAACTTCATCCATGGATGAACCCGCTTCCACCCGAAATAATTAAATATATAAATTTATCACTCAAAGTAGTATCATTTATGTAGTGATATTTCATTAATTATATTCATATTCATCTTTCGTTATATTTTCTCTAAGAATATAACTTTATTCTTATATTTTGTTTTGTTTAATTTAAATGTATTTATCGTACTTTGATGGTTTAAATGTGATTTCATGTAACTAAAAGTAAGCAACTTACATGTCGATATCTTTACACATTTAATAGGCTATTTATTGAATATTTGTTATATAGATTAGTAAAAATGTGACTTTCGGTCGCATAAACTATTAAAAAATATTACTTTTGATCGTATATAATGAACCACCGCTTATAATTGTTAAAAATAAGATAAATTTAAATGGATATAGATAATTATCCATTAACCCGTTTTACTCGACGTATATGGATATGGATGGATGAAAACTAAAAAAAATAAATGAATATGGATATGGATACGGCCTCACCCGATCCATTGCCATCTCTAAATTAGCATCTTTAAACGCTGACTGTTTTTTTTTTCTTTTTTTTTTTTTTTTTTTTTGAAAAGCAAATCTTATTAACACAATAATCTCAATGATACAATAGTTCACACAAGGCATAGAGATTCATACAACGCTGACTGTTGATTGCAAAAAAAGGTCAGTGTACCATTTTTATACACTCCTTAATATTAATGTATGAATCGTTCAAACACTTGAAAATTCATAAAACTAACTCAACAACAAAGAAAACACTAAGAAAAATATGTATACCAGAACTATCGATGAACAAATATACGGCTAGCTTTTACACTTTACAGTCAATAGGTAAACAACTAAACCAATCTTTGGGTCCAATTGAACAGTTGGGTCTTCGGTTTTTAACAGGTCTCCTGAAATTCAGTTTCTGAGATTGTCGTGAATCGGTCTTCGCAACAGTTGAAGAGTGAATACCAAGGTTTACATCTTCGAAAACATGACCCTTAAATTTTTATCTGATAAGAACCATCACTATCCAATAATCTCTGTTTCCAAACAGAGACTTGAAGCGATCGTATGTGTTTTTTAGTTTCAAGTTATTGATCGATTTCAGCTTTCTTGACGCCTTCATTTATCATCCACAACTCTTCAGGAGTCAACAAACCTGCATACGCCGATAAAAAAAATTACATCTTTACCGGTTTTTATCACAGTATAAGCAGTCCCTAATGCTAAAAAAGTGACGCCGCTTAATGTTTGGTGTCAAATGAATTAAATTTAACCATTTGTAAATAAACCTCTGTTAGAAATTGTGATCAACAATTACCTGCACTAGTGAAGAATGTAGTATCCCAATCTAAGCTTTTTCGCAATAGACTCAGTTTTTTTGGCTCAACTGATTCTTGTTGAAGATGTGAGTCTGCATCTCCAAACGGCTTAATACTATGACCCGCGTGCACATTATCAAAACTTGCTGCAAAATAAGTTCCAAAACAAAAAATAAATAATCATACATCAAATGGTAATAACATTTTGATATAATGAGGTTCAAATTATCAAATGTAAGACCAAACATAACACAATTTAACTTCAATTTCATCAGATTAATTTTCTTCAAGTAATTGTTAAAATAGCTCTAACTTATATGCTTGTACACATTGACATGTATGAAAAATTGAAAACAGCCCGAATGCACACAACTAAAAGATTAACAGATAATGCAAACTTTGATTACTTACCGGGCAGCTTTTCAGCGAACGGGTTTCGCGTGCAACTCCACTGACCTTTGACCTTAGTCATATTGTTGTCAAGTTTAATGGCTTCCAAGTGTCTGTTCAAGCCATTGACCGTATCTTCCATATTACACATGTTTTTGTTTGCGCTCTTCTTTAATGAGCATCGATCACTCTCATCTCGTTTTTTGTTAAAGTTGATCACGTGAAATAAGCCAGTATCGCCTTTTGGACTCTTCCTCTGTAAATTCATTCTGTCTTTTGGTTTATCTTTGTGTATTTGATCATTGGTCTTCAATTTGCTACAACTTGTATCAGTTTCCCTTTCATCAAGTTCACCCCTTGAAACTTTTCTGACCTTGTGGCATGAATTAGTAACCTCATCGAAGAATCCAAGCCTTCGGGATGGCATTCGAAGACCTGAAGATTCGATCTTTCGTACTGACGAGCTTGTGGCATGTTTTGTTTCCTCGGAACTTTTAGAAGATGTGTGTGAAGGTGTCTGAAAAAAGGTCGCCGATTTGGCATTGTGAAAACAACTAGCAGAAGATGTGGTGGAAGAACAAGGAGATGACAATGGAGAAAGGACCGAAGATGGAGATGTCACTTTCGTGTTTCTGGTAACGATTTTCGCTTTAGTAGACTTGGATGAAGCACCAAAAGATGATTCATATAAATGATGAGATTTCGAGGTTGTCGATTTTGTGTTTACGGGAGCGATTTTCTTCTTAATAGACTTGGATGATGCACTTGAAGATGATTTATATGGGTGATGAACCTTTTGGTGGCCTAATATCCCTGTCTTGGGCATGGCCTTTGATCCTTTTAACTTAAGGTTCTGGTTCTTCGAAACTCCAATCGATTTCACGTAAGAAACTCGACAAGGCCGTCCATCTTTACGAGTTGCAGATGATAGTTGCTCAAAATCATCATTCTTAAAGCCTTTATTTATCAAACACAACTCTTCATGAGTCAGTAGACCTACATAATAAGTGAATAAAACGTTTTAAGGGCGAACGTTATGTCAATAAATATTGAAGTTGATAAGTAATAAATAAACTACAAAAATCATAACTTTGTCTCAGACATTAACAATACCTTCATGAGTGAAAAGGGCACAGTCCCAATCAATACTTTTACGCAACAAACTCCATCTTCTTCGCTCCACTGATTGGGAACTAGCACACGCATTCGCATTATCAACTGTAACTGCAAAAAAAGTTAAATCATAAAACATATAAATTCAAACTATTCAACAAAATTAACTGAAAGATACAATAAAAAAAGAAGATAATATGCACCTGAAAGACGGAGATCTTCGACAAAATCACGTAACGGAAGCGGAATTAAGTTATCGTCTTCCTCTGAAAAATCAATAAGTTTTAAGTTATCGTCTACAAGAAAATACTTGTCGAACGACGACATTGTTGCCCTAATTTACAGAATCGCTAATACACTTAGGAATATATTAGTACATAGAGAGATACATACATATATATATACAGCTTTGGTGTCAGGACAATATATGGAAACTCAATCGATATATTTCTATATAATGTTTCCATATATAATTCATATCTACGCGTATAAAAATATTGAAATACGAAATATGAATCAATCAAAAGTTTTCATTCAACTAATTAAGGAATGTTTTTTTTTATAATCAATCCAAATCTATAATAATCGTAAATAATCACAACTATTACTCTATATATTTTATATTTTATATATTTTATATACTCGCTCCGTCTCATTACAAGTGTCCAGTATAACTTTTTACAAGTGTCTACTATGACTTTTCATAGTCTTTTTGTTTAACTTTTGAAAAGTCAAACTGGACACTTATAATGAGGCGGAGGGAATATTTAATTTTAATTTTAATTTAATATCTATAGTATATAGTGTATGATCAATAGGGAAGTAACCAATCGGGGGGAAGCAAACAAATTTTTTTCGTTTTTTTTGAATTTTTTTTTTCCGGCATCAAGATCACACGAAAATATAAACATTTAAAAGAGACACTTCGTGATGAATGTTATTATTTAGGCGGAAAAACGATCGACAAAAATAACATTCAAGATAATATTGTTCGTGAAGAATATGAACGTTTTTTTTTCCATGTTTTGTGAAGTAAAATTTAGCCCGATTTAGAGTTTAGGGTTTGGTGTTTTGGGTTTATTCCATAAACCCAAAACACCAAACCATAAACCCTAAACCCTAAACTCTAAACCGTTCGTGTTAAAAACTCAATCTAAATCCTAAATCTAAACCCTAAACCCTAAATTTCTAAACCCTAATATCTAAACCCTATAAACCTTAATATCTAAACCCCAATAGCTAAAACCTCAAAATACGCTCGAAAAACACGATAATTGTTATATATTACTTCTTCGAGCGTTTTCCCGCCAAAATAAAAACATTTATCACAAAGTGTCTCTACTAAATGTTCATATTTTCATCTCATCTATAATGTTCGTGAACAAAGTTTTTTCAAAAAACGAAAAAAAAAAGTTTTTGCTTCCCTCCGTTTCCCCCCGAATGGTTACTTCCCTCTTGATCCTACCACAATATATATATATATATATATATATATATATATATATATATATATATATATATATATATATATTAATATAATAATAATAATAATAATACTCAGTAATGTTTTTTTTTTTTTTTTTTTTGAAAAGCCAACCAATAAACATTTCATTAAAGCTTATATAGGTACCACTAGTCCGGAGCAGCCCGCGCGATGCGGCCGGGGCTTTCGGCCTGCATGTTCGTATTTAACGTAGCGTTGTGTATGTACAGAGAGAGAAACGACCCATGTGTTAAGACTCGTTTAGATATCGGTGCGGTTAGCGTTTTTAAAAAGGTATCCGTTTCGGACTTAGTTAGTCTCGTTTTGTTCGTAAAATTATTTTAAGTTTAATGGTAGTAGCGGTGAAAATTAATTCGAGATGAACTGGAAGGTAGGGCTCATTCAAGTTTAAGGGGTTTTTTTAAAAAAATAAAAAACTGAAGTTACGCTTTTAACTCCTGCATAACTTAAGAGTCTAAGATAGTTGGGGGATAAACTGAAAATTCGTACTGTGAATGGGGGCTTTTAAACGACAAAAAAAAAAAAAAATAAAAATAAAAATAAACATGGGAACAACACAAGTTCCCATGTCTTATATATATATATATATATATATATATATATATATATATATATATATATATATATATATATATATATATATATATATATATATATATATATAATATGTAGCATGCTAAGGAAGCATGAGCTCAAAAGGAAACGACTACATACAAATCGAATTAAAAGAGACAAAACTAGTAAACATGATTACAAGCATTCACTTCCTATTATGGATCGTCTAATTTGCTTGGAGACGAAATCCAATTTAGCCAATTCAAGGAGATCGACTTGAATCGATTAGTGATCCATTCAAAAGACTTTGCTTGAATCTCTTGCACTAACATTGGAGCGATACGACTCTTATTGTTGAAGACCTTTTCATTTCGATTTTGCCATAGCGTGTATGCACATACCCATAAAGTAGCTTGCCATATTTTCAATATATTCTTGTTGCCTTTGAAGAAATTCCCGCCTTTAAACAATTCATTGAGATTAATAGCATTAGGCACTTTTATTTTCCACCATTTCAATAGCTTTTCCCAAATGTCTTTAGCATATGAACAATGAAGTAGAATATGTTCGATTGATTCTAAATCATTGTCACAAATAAAACACCTAACCGAATTGAGATCAACTCCTTTTTTGTTTAGTTCAAGTCTTATCGGGAGCTGATTTTTTTGTGCCCTCCAAATGAAAATCCTTATTTTTTGAGGAAGAAAGTTGTTGCGTAAATTTTTTCCTGAGATGCCGACGAGATGAGAAGCTGATCGTCTATTAGCTCCCGAATCTTGTATACTGCAAATCCTCCATTACCACCTAAGACCCACGACCAAGAATCTTTCTGTCCATCTGCATTTTGAATCCTGAAATCAAGTCTTTCAATGCCTCCAATTCTGTAGCGATCCTACCCGTAATCAATCTGTTTTGATCCCAAGTAAAGACGCATTCTGAATTATGTTGAACCACTCGATCCATCACAGTTGCTTCTTTATCACCATCTAATCTGAAAATTCTTTAAAACATGAAACATAAAGGTTGATCCCCCACCCATTTGTCTTTCCAAAAACTTGTATCCGACCCGTCACAAACTATTTTTTCGAAAGCAGCCGCCAAGTTGATATTAAACTTAATCATATCTTTGTCAAGGCTTTTAATACCATTCCATATCAACCCACTGGAAGATTTAAAGTTATTGATATTGCCCAATCCCCCATCCCGCCCATGAATACTTTTGATGACTTTGACCCAAAAACTATCGTTTTCCATTCTAAAACGCCACCACCATTTTGAAAGTAACGAGAAATTTTTTGCTTTAGTGACTCAATGTTTAACCCCCCCATTCCCGTATGAATTTAAAATTGTTTCCAATTTAACCCAAGAAATAATATTTTTCCCCCGACCCTCCCCAAAAGAATTTTCGTCTAAACCTTCAAGTGAGTTGATGATGCACGATGGAGCGCGGAATAGGGAGAAGGCGTATAACGGAAGGCTACTAAGCACCGAATTAACAAGAGTGATTCGACCATCAAATGACATTGACTTTGCTTTCCAATTTGCCAATCGTTTCTTGAATTTTTCCTCAACAAATTCCCAATCATTACTTTTCTTCATTTTACAACCAATTGGGAGGCCTAGATATCTAAAAGGAGTGTTACCCGATTCACATCCCATATATGAAGCGAGATTATTGACTTGATCGTTGTTGACACCTATTCCGTATAAACAACTTTTTGCAAAGTTAACTTTCAACCCCGATAATTTTTCAAAACATTTAAGAATTTTCATTATGTTTCTTGCATTACTTTTGTTCCACTCTCTAAAGATGATAGTATCATCCGCATATTGAAGGTGGGATACTATCACTTTGTCTTGAAAGGACCCGTTCATATACATTATAAACGATTCACAATAGTTGATTTCATCGCGAGGTATTTGACCTCTATATGATACATTTTACAAACATTGCATTCGTTTCTAAAAGACAAACTTTCTTTACAACGAAAGTTGACGGCATGCATACCATTTCATAATACATCCAACTATAATTGACTTAATAATAATCTTGATGAATTTCAACGACTCGAATGCAACGTCTTTCAAAATATGCCATGAATGACTCCAAGTAATATCTCTAAAATGAGCAAATGCACAGCGGAAGATTTCTTTAACGCCTGAGAATAAACATGCTTTAAAGTGTCAACCAAAAGGTTGGTGAGTTCATTAGTTTATCATAATCATTCATTTCCATTATTTTAATAGACCACAAGAATTTCATTTTCAGTTCTCATAAATATACGTCCCATGCATAGAGACAAAAATCATTCATATGGTGAACACCTGGTAACCGACATTAACAAGATGCATATAAGAATATCCCCTATCATTCCGGGAAATCCTTCGGACATGATAAAAATGAATTCGAAGTACTAAAGCATCAGGTACTTTGGATGGGGTTCGTTAGGCCCAATAGATCTATCTTTAGGATTCGCGTCAATTAGTAGATCGGTTTACTAATTCTTAGGTTACCAAGCAAAAGGGGCATATTCAGCTTCGATCATTCACCCATATAATGTAGTTTCAATTACTTGTGTCTATTTCGTAAAACATTTATAAAAATTTCGCATGTATTCTCAGCCCAAAAATATAAAGGGTAAAAAGACAAATGAAACTCACCATACTGTATTTCGTAGTAAAAATATATATAACGTCATTGAACAAGTGCAAGGTTGGCCTCGGATTCACGAACCTAAATTAATTATATATATTTATGTGTTGGTCAATATTTGTCTAACAAATTAGGTCAAGTCATAGTGTATCACAATCCTAATGCTCGAGAATAATATGTAAAGGTCAACAAAAGTCAATTTGACTCAAAATAATTTCCAAAATCTATACATGATTAATATATAGTTTAAATATCGTCGTTTTATATTTTTAAATATTTTTAAAAGATTTATTAGAATAAATAATATAATTCATTTATTAATAAATAAAATTTTATATTAAAATTTATATAATAAAATATACTTTTATATATATCAAGTAATAAAATTTATAGAGTTTATTTAATATCATAAAGATAATATGATAGGTATTATTAAAGTAATTTTTATTACACGTAGTAAAATATGTTTGTATCACATATTTATTTGATAAAATAATATCTATAATGATAGTAAGTAAAAGTTATATTATTTTGTAATAATAATTATTATTATTCTATTAATAAAAATATCAATATTTATAATTACTAAAAATGACATTATGATAAAATGATAATTCTAATTATGATAACTTTAATATTTAGGATACTTTTTAATATTAACTTTAAAATAATAATTCTATTTAAAATGAAAATAATAAAGATATTTTATAATAACAATGACATTTCTATTAAAATGATAATTTTTGTTAAAATGATAGTTTTTAATACTAACGATACTTTTAATAATAATAGTAATGATAAAAATAATAAGAACGATAATTTTATCTAAATCAATATCTTATAATATTTTAATTTCATCATGATACTCATACTCATTATTTCCTAATCGTTTCGTTTAATAGCTTTTAATCGTCTTTTATATCGTGTTCATAATAATGATAATAATAGTAATCAAAATAATTAGGTGTTACTAATATTAGTTTTAATTACAATAATACTAATAATGATAATTACTATGATATTATTAACGATAATACTAATAACTATTTTAATGATAATAATTAATAATAATAATAATAACAATAATAATAACCATTTTTAAATAATGATATATATATATTTATAATGATGATAATAATAATAATAATAATAATAATAATAATAATAATAATAATAATAATAATAATAATAATAATAATAATAATAATAATTAGATAATAATAATAATAATACTAATTATAACTTTAACGATAATAACGATAGTAATAATAATAAAAATAACAATTTTTAATGATAATTCCTTTTATTGATAATGATAATAGTAATAATAATATAAAACTAGAACGGCGATAATAACGACGATAATAATAATCATTTTTAATAATAATACAAAAATTCAATTGACTATAACTTCAAATCCGTTCATCGAAACCATTCGATATCTAAATGAAAAGTTCTTAATTTTTCGCTAGCTTTCCAACGACATGCATATTTTATACCTTATCTCAACTACATACGTAACTAATTCAGGATTCAACATATCCTATCTAATGGCAATATCAAAAGTACAAGCATGCATAATCCTATATTCTTGAGCACTAGTCAGGAATACACTATTAATATATAAAAATTAAATTATGAGTACTCACGTATCAATATTAAGATTCAATATTGAGATGATAAACACTAGTTTGACTTACGAGCAATACTCCCGAACCATACCCATAACCTCCATAGCTATAACCCATAATTTTCTTAGCTCTATCCCGCTCGAAAAACAATTTCGAAATCACTCGGACAGCACTCCGTCGTAATATTTTATGTATACTAATAATATCTTGAAATAATACGGAGTAAATATATATATATGTAAATCGATTGAGAGAGTTTAGAGAAAATATTTTCAAGTTTCTATGAAATAATGAAACCTATTGAATTATATTTATAATAGATTTTTGAATTATTAAAGTGAATTATTAAAGTATGAATTATTAAAGTGAATTATTAAAGTATGAATTATTAAAGTATGAATTATTAAAGTGAATTATTAAAGTATGAATTATTAAAGTGAATTATTAAAGTTAAAGTAAAGTAAAAATAAAGTAAACGTAAAGTTTAAGTATAGTAAAAGTATAAAACTATGTACGTATAATACGTGTATAAATATATATAATATTAATTTAAATCGTTATATATACTTAATAAAATAAAATATAAATATCGTTATCTTTATCATACTGGTTAAGTAATGAGTTGTCAAAAGTGATTCTAGATATTTATAAAAGTTATATACATTTTAATAATAAAGTTCTTTTTAAACTGAAAACGTTTTTGTACGTTTGAAACTAAATCAAATAAATATGATAATTTTGTTTTCCAAAACTAAATATATTTAAGAATTATTTTGTTTAAAGGTTAAAATAATGGAAATCGTTATATCATAAAACGTTTTAGAAAAGTAGAATCATATATATTCATAATAGGTTTCAAGTTTTTAAATTACAGTCTGTTGGTGAAGCATGGGATAAAGTCCAAAGGTTAAATAAACGTATGAAATCATCTTAATGAAAAATGTCGAGTTACTTAACTTGTCGATATCCAACATCAAAGTTATTTACACTCCACGTTCTTACTTATAAATCACTTTACCATTTTCCGAATGTTGTCAAAAAGAATAGATTTCTAAATCACAGTGGACCTCATAACATAGACCCGTAATCATATCACAATGTATCTGATAAATCAGTCATTTGATATTATCTTCTAATTCCGTTGATAACTATTAGAATATATTTTGAAACAAATACGTTTATATAAAGTATTATATGCCTAATACTTTGTTAATGTTTTCAAGTTATAATATATACACATATACATATATAATCATGTTCGTTCAATTTAATGGTTCGTGAATCGTTGAAACTTGGTCGAGGTTTAACTAAATGTATGGACACAGTTTAAAATTCTTGAGATTCAACTTAACAAACTTTGCTTATCGTGTCAGAATAATATAAAGATAAAGTTTAAATTTGGTTGAAAATTTCCGGGTTGTCACATGTCTCGGTCAACTTCAACACCTTTTATAGATTCCGACTTCAAGAGCTTTTTTTATTAGTAGATTTAGACCTTTAGTCGTGATAATGAATAAGTAAGGCGAAAGTGGGTCTCCTTGGCGCACGCTTTTCAAGGTTAAACTCTTTTGTAGGGGAACCGTTAACTAGAATAGAAATGGAAGCGTATTTAAGACATTCATGATCCATGCTATCCACTTCTCCCCAAATCCCATTGCCTTCATTACTTCTCTAAGGAATTACCAATTGATACTATCGAAAGCTTTTGCGAAATCAGCTTTGAAGATTAAACATTTGGCTTTTTTACTTTTTCTTTCTTCAATCGTCTCATTTGCAATTAAGATCCCGTCAAGAATTTGTCGGCCTTTTATGAATGCACTTTGTTCGTGCCCAACAACCTTGTGAATGATTTTTCGGATTCGGTTTGAAAGGATTTTGGCAAGAATTTTGTAGTAGCGTCCTATTAGACTAATATGACGAAAATCATTAAGTCCAATGGGATCACTTTTCTTCTGGATCAAGTTCATAAATGAGGCGTTGCATACTTTTGAAATGGAATTGTTTTTTTCAAAACCAATCAATCGCTTTTTTGAGATCATCCTTGATAAGCCACCAAAATAATTTGTAGAATTTGAGATTAAATTCATCCTGCCTCGGGGCTTTAGAATCTTCACAGTTTTTGATTGCCTCCCATATTTCGGTTTTGGAGATTGGGCCTTCAAGATTTGCTACATCTAGTGGGCTGAGATTGTTAAAACGAGACTATCAAGCCCAATAATATTTGAAGCTGCATTCTGTTGGTTTTCGAATTTTTTTTGAAATGAGTTAGAACTTCGTTTTTAATTATTTCCGGACGTTCTTGCCAAATACCATTGACAAATAAGCCACTGATATTCGACTTTGAACAGTTTCTTTTTATCGTTCTATGAAAAGTTTCGAGTTTTCATCCCCGTCTATCGCCCATTTGACTCTCGCTTTTTGCTTTAACATTAATGCCTTTTCTTTCTCTTTTTTCAACCACATACCTCTCGGAACAACTCATTCTTCCTTTTCAGCATCATTTAACTGAATAATTTCTGCTTTCTTTTCTAATTCATTTGCCTTTTCTTTCGCCTTATTTAGAGTAATATCTAGATCACCATACTGTTCCTTACTCCAACTTCTAAGCGCATTCTTCACATTTTTCATCTTGTATTTAAATCTACAATCATCTCTAGATCCCATAACTATCTTATTCCATGCTTCCACGATAACCTGCTCAACGTCTTTGTTGTCGAACCATATGTCAAAATCTTTACGGTTTTGGTCCGAAATCAATATTTGTATCACTAAGAACAATCGGGCAATGGTCTGAAGTATTGCATCGAGTGCAGTGACCGAAAGATCCCCCCATTCTTGTAAAAAACATTCCGAACCTAAAAAGTGATCTAGTTTACTTAGTTTCATCCCGTTATCACTTATTCTTGTATATTTCTTACCAATTAAAGGGATTTCAATCAATTAAGTTTGATCAATAAAATAATTGAAGCGTTTTGCACATGATTCAACAAAATCACAATTTAGTCTTTCCTCTTCGTTACTGACTTCGTTGAAGTCCCCACATAACACCCATTCGGTTTCTTTGATTTCCATAAGACTTTCAAGTTTCACCCACATTTCCTTTTTCTCGACATCATTATGTGGCCCGTAAACGTTTGTGATGATTGTATCCTTTTGATTGTCTTTCCATCTTCCTTTAATGGCTAGATAAAACTTACCCCTCACCACTTCTGTGACTGTAAATACATTTGTATCCCATATTAAAAACATACCACCTGATTTTCCTATTTTTGGTTTTTGAATGAAATTGAAATCTGTGTCACCCCATATGGATTCCATGAGTCTGAAACTTCGTTGCATTTTGATTCTTTGATTGCAACTACATTAGGTTTTTTCGTTATTCTCAATCTTCTGAACCAACTTATTTTACTTTTCTGATCTATCGTTTTTCTTAAAACCTCGAATATTGAAAGATAAAATCTCCATTAATAACCTTAAAATCGTACGCATTATGGTAGCATGATGTAGTGACCCGGAAAATTTCGACTAATTTTAAACCAAACTCTCGATACGATTTAATATTTTTTGACACGATAAGCAAAGTCTGTAATATTGAGTCTCAAAATTTTTGAACTGTTTCATATATTCAATTGACCTTCGACTATTTTCGACGATTCACGAACAACTATTTGTAAATATATATAATAATTTAAATTATAATTGGAAATAATATAAACAACTCAAATCATAAACGTGGTAAATTAAAACTTTACTTCTCTATTAATATCACAATACTTGAATAGTATCATGAGTTTGCCGGTCGAATTTTATCCTCCATGGGTATATTATACCCATTACACATCAACGAGTAAAAAGTTTTACCCTACCCCTTTTCACTAGTGAATTTATTTTAATTCACCGCAAGACACGAATGCTTTTGAGTTACATGTCCATAGCCATTCTTATCTTACTTAAGATTTCATAAAAGTTCTTAACCGAAAAGGAATACTTACACATATCTTTAAAGGAAGCTATGAGTTGGCTTTATTAAACCTATTGTAAATTGTGTGCTTTTAAAGTTACAAACTCAGTTCAATTAATATTTAATAATTACAGTATATTTTGATTTGTTTCACCGAAGAGTACATATTCTATTATAACTATTAATTAGTCTAATAATATAAAGTGTCAGAGCAGTATATTCATCCGTGACTTGAATAATTTAAGTATTGACAATGTTTTCAATTCATATTACTGCATATGATTGAGAATATGTAAACTTTATTATAAAATATTTAATTGTGTTAGTGTACTTCTTTGTTGTTGTTAACTTTAACATATGATCTAGATATATTTATACCCATATGCTCGTGTGATTTACCATTCCTTCTAACCTCTCATATCCCATAATTAATCAACCAATTTCACTTCTTCTTTCTTTTGAGCACCATAACCGGCCATCGACCACCATCATAAACTAATCACCACCATGAGAATCGATCGCCACAACCACCAACGTTGTCACCATACTCCACTATATCACCACCAATATCTAGCTCAAACCCTAACAACCACCACGATTAACACCTTCACACCACGCCACCCACGACCACCACACCCACGAACCCTTGTAAACACCATGGTTCACCACCACCTGCAGTTTAGAAACCCACATACTACTTAGTTCGGTTACTAGTGATCACCATCATCGACCGGTACATTCTGTTACTATATTGTACGACCACCTTCAAACCCGCCATTTAAAATATTCGTGAACCACCAAAAAAAAAAATCCAAACCACCAAGCCAAGAAAAAGAGCTTTGGAGACTGCTGCTGTACTTCTTTTTGTTTCGGACGAGATGTCAATCACCACTTCATCACTTAGAACCGTCACCTAACAAACACCAATACCGAAACCTTCTTGAATGTCATTGTTGTTTTCGTTTAAAGTCCATCGAACCACCACCGACGAAGGTGATCCTTTTCATCCATCACATTGCCCTCTTGGCGAAGAACCTGAAGCACTTACCGGCGAACCTGTCTGAAACACCATTTTCTCTCTCATTTCCAGGGTATCTCGTCACGATTATATACTATACCAAATTCTAGATCATATTTATCCGCTCGTCCGAACCGACAATCACCCCGGTGTAATAGAAGAAGTCAACGAGCTTCGCGCTCGGGTAGTGGCTTTGGAGAATATGGTGCAAAGGTTACAAACACCAGCAGCAGCACCAGCAGCATAATCAGTACCACCATCACCAACGCCAACAGTACCATTACCATCACCAACAACAACCGCATCGCAAACCCCCAACTTCACAATCTGTCACACGAACATCAACGTCATATGCACCATAGATACCAAGGAGTACCAATAACAATGAACGATGAAGTATTAATTCATAACTTCATTGAAGAAATATTCTGCGAAGAATATGTGGTTTCTAAAAGTTTTAGAGATTATTTATTCCAGCTCAAACCTAAAATCAAATGAGTTTAATAGTATATTAACTCGTTAAATCCATGATTACATCTGAAGAAAATATATATGTATATATGTTTTCATAAAGATTGTAATTACAAATTCTTTTGTACAAACTGTTAATGGTGAAAATATTTTAACGGGTAGGTAATACCCGAAGAATATTTAAATTTCACATTAATAAGTTACACTGTACATTCTTCGAATCTGATACAACAGTCATTTACTATCCCACTTACATCCACAGATATACGTATCCGTTCACCGCAGAATAACCATTTTCATTCAATTTCATATTTAGATTTTGACCTATCAGAATCCAACAAGTGGTATAATGAAGAAAACATTTGACAAAATAAAATTTGTTAGAAACAAACAAATTAAATATGAGAAATTTTGTTAAGAAACCACGCTAACAAAATCCTAGCTAACTGTTCCTAGCTAACTGTTAATTCCGTATTACATTTATTTATCGCAATTTATTTATCGCAATTTATATTCTCTCAATTTTATTTATCGTCATTTAATTTCTGTTATTTATTTTACGCACTTTAAATATCGGGACACGTATATAATGTTTTGACATATCATATCGACGCATCTGTATATATTATTTGGAATAACCATAGACACTCTATATGCAGTAATGCTTGAGTTAGCTATACAGGGTTGAGGTTGATTCTACAATAATATATATACTTTGAGTTGTGATCGAGTCTGAGACATGTATACGGGTCACGATACATATTAATTAATTCGAATATTATATATTAAATTATTGAACTGCTAACTGTGGACTACCAATATTAGACAATTAAAATGAATTAAAATATTGATTATAACATATGAAACTAAACAATTCTTCAAGTTTGCCACTTGATTTCATCCTAAACCTCATTTGTATCTTGACGATTACAATCTGCGTTCAAACCTTTCATGATTCTTGAAAACACCTCAATCAAGAGGATGAACCAACTGCATCTCATCTACAGAAGGAAAGATTTATGCATATAGTTATGCACCTGAAAACACTCGGAACCTAAGTAAACGTTTAAAACGTATCCGTGCTAGCTCCTTTGACTTTGTTATTACCGAAAATAACTTTGCAATTCCTTTCCAAAGTAGCCTATTTTGTCACAGCTCTAACAAATCAACTTCGACTTTTCATTCGGATAAGCCTTATTATAACTTCGATATATAAGCTTGCCTTTCATCATCGTTATCGAAAAACCGTTTATATTTCACCACATTAGTAGTAAGCTTATCAGCAACTTTGTTTCTCATCGGCTAAAGTTTCTCCGAAAAACCATTATAACAATTAATAATAATATCTAAACTTGTTCGATTACAAGTATATGCTTTAATAAATATATGAATAATATAGGTTCGTGAATTCGAGACCAACCCTACACTTGTTCAATGACGTCATATGTATTTTTACTGCAAAATACAGTATGGTGAATTTCATTTGCTCCCTTTTTAAATGTTTCTGCAATATATATTTTTGGGACTGAGAATACATGCGCTTTTATAACTGTTTTATGAAATAGACACAAGTACTTGAAACTACATTATATGGTTGAATGGATCGAAGTCGAATATGCCCCTTTTAGCCTGGTAATCTAAGAATTAGGGAACATCACTAATTTTGAGAATTAGTGCACCCCTAATTGACGCGAATCCTAAAGATAGATCTATTGGGCCTAACGAACCCTATCCAAAGTACCGGATGCTTTAGTACTTTGAATTCGTTTTTATCATGTCCGAAGGATTTCCCGGAATGATAGGGGATATTCTTATATGCATCTTGTTAATGTCGGTTACCAGGTGTTCAATCCATATGAATGATTTTTGTCTCTATGCATGGGACGTATATTTATGAGAATTGGAAATAAAAATCTTGCGGTCTATTAAAATGATGAAAATAATCGTTTATGATAAACTAATGAACTCACCAACCTTTTGGTTGACACTTGATAGTATGTTTATTCTCAGGTATGAAAGAAATCTTCCGCTGTGCATTTGTCCATTTTAGAGACATTACTTGGAGTCATTCATGACATATTTCAAAAGATGTTGCATTTGAGTCATTGAGTTCATCAAGATTATTATCAAGTCATTTATAGTTTGGATATATTATGAAATGGTATGCATGCCGTCAACTTTCGATGTAATGAAAGTTTGTCTTTTAAAAACGAATGCAAAGTTTGTAAAATGTATCATATAGAGGTCAAGTACCTCGTGATGTAATCAAATGTAATGTATTCGTTCAGATGGATTAGGACGGGTCATTTCAGATGAGTTATTGGGGATTTTCACCCCAACTCACCCCAAGTTTGTTGCCAAATTCTTTTATCCCGACACTGCTCAAAGAGTTATCATTAGATTTCCTACTAGTAGCTTTTAACTTACTTGCAGCTTTCGGGATTGTGATCTTAGGAATTGCATTCTGAAGGTTTGTGTTTTTCTTCCTGGCTGTATTTTTGAGGTTTACAATTCGGGATGATGTCTTCCATCCCAAGATCAAATTCCATTACTTCTTATTTGTGTTTGTTGTGTTTGATCTTCTTTTCTTTTTTTTTTTCCCGGATTTTGGGATTGGTTTTTGGCAGGTTTGGTTCTGAATGGGTTTTAGGTTTGAGGATGGTGTTTTGGATTTTGTAGTTCGATTTTGGGTATGGGACTGTAATGAGGATTTTGATGGTTTGTTTTGAGGTTTTGGAAGTTGTGTGCATGAACTGATCTCGATGGGACGGTTATTAGGGTTGATATGAGATTGTTTGTCTTGGTTCTGATGTGATGAGGTGCTGGTATTTTTTGGAACATTGTTGTGTATGTGAATTGGGCTTGTGGTGGTGTTAAGGTTTTGGTTTAGGATGGTTTTGGATTGTATGTTTTTTGTGTGGTATGGGTTTGAAAGGTTTATTGGGCTTTCCGGAACATGGGTGTGGTTTGGGCTGTCTTCTTGGTTTGGGTTTATTGAAACGGGTTTTGGTGATGGGCTATAATTAAGGGACGGGTTTAACATGTTTGGGGTCGGAGATTAAAATTTTGGTGTTTGGATTGTGTCGATTGGTGTAAATTTTTGGTTTGGGCTAATGGGAGTTTTTTCAAAGAGTTTAGTGATTCTGATTGGGCTATGTGTGTTCACATTTGGTTCATTGATTTCATCTATTGGGCCACAGTTTAAGGGTGTGGTTAAGACTTTAAATGTATTTATTGGGCTCAAGGGTGTTTCCTTTTTATGTTTATTCGGCCCAGATGGACTGAGTGATTTTTGAGTTAACGATGGACTAACCTTTTTCGTGACTTCTGCTTCAGGACTCTTCATCTTTGTCGACTTTTCTAGGGAAACAACATTATCTTTACTTTGGTCGACAGTTTTCTTGGATGATTGACCTTCATTATTGCCCTGACTAAAGTTTTATCTCTTTTCAAGACACCTTGATGATTGGTCTTCCAAATTCGCCCGAGATTTTTTTCCAACCGGAATATGTGTTTTCGAAAAATCTTCATCGTCTGAGGGAATGATGATGTCATCATCATCAATTGAACTGTTTATACTTCCATCATCATCTTCTTCATTGAGTTCTAGTTCGATAACATCGTTTAGTTCTTCCATAACTCTGATGTAGACTATTGTATCGTTTACTTTGGCCCTTACCATCTCGTGGATGAAATTGGAATTACGAACCTTGACTAATACCCTTCCAGTGATTAGATTTTGATTTGACCCAACTATATTACAATTTTCGATGTCGATCATCGGACCAAACCAACTCGCGATTCTTTTGAAACTTCCAACATTCCAATGAGAGACTGGCATTCCATGTATCCCTACCTAAGTTATTCTTCCTGAGTTGAGAACATTAGGTTTCCAATGCTTTAAGCCTTGTACCCACTTTTTAATTCCATGATCCTCCTTGTTTACTATGTTCTCAACAGCTTTCTCTGATTCAAACATGAACATTACGTCAAAACCACCAAGATTTTTAATGGAGAATTTTGTGAGACTTTCTTGTTCGCCTAGTATCTGTAATTAGCCCAAAGTTTCCAACAATTTTAGCTCACCCACAAGAGCCTTTTTGGAGAGCTCTTTATTTATTTCATCACTTTCAAGTGAGACTAATCTGCCATTCGAAACAGTTTTGTTTTCATGCTTCTGACCTCTAATTACATCGTTAAAATTTCTTCCATCTCTAAAGGAGTTGTTTGGGGTGACGGGTTATGTTTTGTGGGATTAGTTTTGTTTAGGTTAAAGAGAATGGAATGGTTGGATTTGGCTGGGGTTTTTGTAGGATGGTGTGTAGATTGATATCTATGGTTAGGGTTTTTATGGTTATTGTCATTAGCCTTGTATGCTCTTAGCCATGTATCACCGATCTGAATATTGCTGAGTTTTGTGGCAAAGAAATCTGCATCTGTTATTCCTTCAAATCTCGCAAAACCATATCTTAATCCACTCTTGGCTAACGGATTTCTTGCGATGTATACATCTCATACGTTACCTTTCAGTTTGAATACCTTCCATAGATCGGGAACCGTCCATGTAATTGGAAAGTTGTAGAAGAAGAAGGAGGTTAGATGTTGTCCGAATACCCTTGTTGAGTAGTAGCCGTTGTTCCTTCCGTTACCGCCTCCATACGTCGCCGCCGCATTCCTCGGGACACCATTGCTCGTCGTCGCTCTCTCTCATTTCTATATTTCTTTCCTTCAAATCAAGAAAACTTTTTTTCTTAATTCATTTGTTGTTTGTATACTCAGTAATGTTTATTACGCTGGACTAGAAATTATGGAACGTTTAATATCATTTATATGTTCATTTGCAAAACCTAAATTCCAATATTACCTCCGACAATTTTTGCATTGTAAGAGAAACCTGCACATAGCACTCAAAAAAGTAACTATTATAAGAATTCGTTAATTTCAGGGTTTCAATAGCACAAGATTTAACTAACCGGTATACTGATAATAAATCCATCAAAATTTGGCATGTATCTATATGACACATCGCCTGTGAATCTGGTTCTGTCGTTTTTCCAGTAAATTTTCGTCGAATTCGTAAGAGTAGTATCAAAGCAGCATTAAAGTCCGACCAAACGCTTCTGATATGACTATTACTTTGAGACGCTTGCTTATTTACCCCACTGCATAACATACATTACAAAAAAATGGTCATTTCTAACTATCTTTTAGTGACCACCCATTATTTGATCACTAATAATGCTATTTACTAACCATTAAAAAGGACGTCATTAAGTTTTAATTAGTTTACGATATTAGTGACAAAATAAAATGGTCATTATAGAGACCAATTTTAATATTTTTGTCTTTAATAGAGTTTTGTGTCGGATCCATAGTGACGAGAATGACCAGCCTATTTTAATCATTAACTTGATTTAGTGACCAATTTACTGTTTTTTTTTTTATGAATAGCCATTGTCAATTTGTCACTAAAGTCCTTTTTTTCTTATAGTGATATTGCATAAATACCGTTTCATTATTTTTTATCAAAATATTTCAACGTGGCATTTGGGAGATTTCGATGGGATTTTATGGGATTTGTAACTAAAATTTCATATAATAATAAGTTTGGTTGGAGTATTTGAAAAGTATGACGATTTTGAAAAGGGCAAATGGCCCGAAAAGGTAACATATTTTACCAAATTTACCAGTAAAGGTAATATGATTTTTCCAGATGCCTGAAAAAGATAACGTGTTTTAAATTTTGCCCGAAAAGGATTATGATTTGAAAAAGTGTGAAATTGAAGGTAATATTGTCAAATTCATTAACGATCGTTAGTGAAATTTCGTTAAGTGCTCAGCTTGGGATGTAAGGGACAAATTTTCGTTAACTCCCCACCATCATTTATTTGATTTAGATTTATAAATTAAATTATAAGTCCAATATAAATTGGTGTTCACATTATCAATTAAAACATCACATTTGAGCTCCTTCCATCTACACACTCACAGATGCAGATTTATGAGTCCAATATAAAGTGATGTTCTTGAAACTTGAATTCAAACCCCGTCCCCAAAATTGATGTTCATCGTGTTCATTGTGTTCATCGTGTTCAAATCTAGATTTTAAAAATTAAATCACTGGCATTACATCGTGTTCATCGTTATAGCAAGAAACACAGACCCAGGATCTTCGTTCGATTTAAAGTGGTGTCGGCAACCATAGTCGGGGTCCGATTGTCCTTTCCGTCTTCGGCGGGGATTGCATCGACCACCGCAGATGCAGATCTAGATCTTCGTTCGATTTATATGAAATGGAGTCATCAAAATCAAGAAATCAAAAATATAAATGTTGCAATTTAAGATTTTGTTATGTACAGATATTTTGTTTTTGAGTTATTAGAAAGTTTAATTGCTATGAAAGTGACGTGATTTTGATGAAATCGCATTTTGAACATAATTTTGAATTTATCTCGATTTAGTTTCAGGCTTATAATGATAAGGATTTTTTATTTAGTGTTTTACTATTATTGTGTTTAATTTTGATTTTGATTATGTATTGTTTTACTAGCATTAATTTATTTGGGGTTCATTTTCTTTGTTTCAATGTTTCAATGCTCTTGATCTACTCGATGGTGTACTTTAATTTGTTAAAAAATTGTTGATTTGAATTTAGTTAGATTTTTAATCTTGATTTATTTTGTATTAAGTTTTTATTTGCATTTGCAGGTTTTCGAATTAAGTGTGAAATTGTGAGGATGATGATGATCACAAACAGTAGCTTCAAGCTTTGAATATCATTTTAAGTTTTGTGAATCCTGGAACTGAATATGTAATATGATATATGTTTTAAGGAACAAAGTTGAGAAAATTTGTAAAAGAGATTGCTTAATTTTGTTATTTTTAAAAGAGATTGCACTTAACGAAATATCACTAACGATTGTTAATGAATTTGACAATATTACCTTCAATTTCACACTTTTTCAGAACATAATCCTTTTCGGGCAAAAATTGAAACACGTTATCCTTTTCGGGCATCTAGAAAAGTCATATTACCTTTATTGGCAAATTTGATAAAATATGTTACATTTTCGGGCCATTTTCCCTTTTGAAAATTCATAAACTAGATTTCTAAATTTTTGAATATGGCATGGATTTTAAAATCTTTCATTTATAAATGGCCTATTTTTGTGTTTTCTCCTACACTTCCTTAATTCTCCGGCAAACAATTCTCTTTTCTTTTCTATATACAAAAGAAAAAAACAAATTCAAGTGCATTATTTTTAAAATAAAAAAAAACAAATTCACGTGCTTTATTTTTGTGTTCGTTTCGATCTAACCTTTTACTTATTTAATTCCTTACATAAATTTTGTACTAGAGTTCTAAGGTTTTTAATTTCAATTCCTTGCCTAAGATCTCTACTCGAAATTTATTATAAATGTATGTATTTTAAGTTCCTTTATTATGTAGAGCAAGCTTATCAATTTCGCTATTCAATATCGTAAGTTTTATACTAGAATATTTTGACTATTGTAAATGTACGTATTTCTATGTTGTGATTTTTGATACACATTATTTTGGTCTTTGTTTTGACATTAGCAGTAGTTTATTGAATTTGAAATCAAAAAAAGATCCGGGGTTAGTACTTTGAAATTTTTATATAAAAATTTGAAGCAAAAAGATATAAGATTATAAATCCTAGGATTTCAAATCATTTACTCGTAGTATTTCAAATGCTTTGGTATTTAAAATCATATTCATAGTTAACTTATAGTTATGTATTTTTCATATGTATTTAAAATGTTGGTCTCTTTAGCTCTGATCACGAGTTGATGTGTGCTTTGAAGTTCGAGCTTCTCACGAATTTTTTTATTTATTTTGAAAATAGAATACTTTAGAGTTATATAAAATGTGTTACAAATTGTTAAATATTGCATTTGCAGCCTAGTTAGTTGGTCTAAGGGCCTGTTTACTTAGGACTTAATTGGATTAATTCTTTGAAGAAATTATTCGGACAGAAAAAGTGGGTGTTTACTTGGAACCTTTTGATTAATTCAAACTGTTTGGTGGGTTGTATGGCTCATGTGAAAAACCCATGTCCTCTGGATATAGCATCTCATTTCCATCTTTACCCTCATCTTTCCTTTTCTTTCTTTTTCATCTTAAATCCAATACCCTCACCTTCTTTCATCTTACAACTTTTCGATCCAATATTTTGCTGCACCTTTTTCATTTTAATCCATATACTCATCTATATGTCCAGTTTTATTAACGAGGTGAAAAATTTACACCAACAATAACGCAAATCTAGGAAAATGCATCGGCTTGGTATTAACACCGTCACTACTACCTCTTGCTGCTCCGATAACGTTCAAAATCAATCGTCGACAAACGCAGATCTCCGATTGAGAGATTGATGAATATGATAATGATGATTTTATTTATTTGTATTATTTGCGTATGGACTTCCGAAAACACAGATCTATTTGTTTGGAAAGTCGTTGATTTTTAATTTCATTTTCTTTGTTGTACGTGGTTTATTTTTCTTATATTTATATTTATTTTGTTCATTTGATTCTTTAGTATTAGAAGTAGATGTAATATTAGTATATAACTTTGGAGATCATTATCACTGTTTTGTCGAAGAGGTTGTTTATACAGATCTTCAATTGAAAAATTGATGAGAAAAGGCTAAAGTTGTCATTCTCATCATTAAGATATTTTATTGAGTAATAAAAGTAAACATCATCTTATATTTATTAGATTATCTCATATTGACATCTATATCCATATACTCATCTATATGGATAACTTGACTTAATAGAAAAAAAGGTAAACAGGCCCTAAGTCTTTGTCCTCGGAAGATTCGAGGGTCTAATTCTCACCTCATCTTCCTCTGTCCCTTTTTAACTTCTTTAATTCTTTATTTTTTAATTTCTCTTCTCATTCTTTTTTTTCTTCCTTTTTTACTTTCATTTTCTACCCTTTCATTCTTTATTTTGATTTTTCAACGATGTACGTAGATCACCCTTAAATAAAACGAACTAATTAACTACTAGCACATATTACAGGAAACATGCCCGATCAATGTAATAATAGGTAATAGGTAAGTCAAATTCGTCCCACAAAGAGCAAGACAATTATGTTTTGTAAAAAAATGGTCACAATTTTAATTAGGGGAGATTTTGTTCATCAATTAAACAATATTTAAATAGCAAATAACAATAAAAGATAATAGGTATTCACTTGGGTTTTCACAATCCTCCTAGCTCGGGTTAAGCTTTTAATGATAGTGTGGTTTAATGAACTTGTACTTTAGTTCAATTACCTACTAGTAAGTCAGACCAACCAATAATAAGTTATTCTCACGGTGAATTAGGTAGATAAGTATGATTCAAGTGTTTGACTTAACTAGGTTCATTAAATCTCCAACTCTCATATATCGGGTAGACATACATTATGTTGTGAAGCTCGTTAGATCTCAAGACTTAGGTGTATACTAGTCACTTTGTTATCTTCAACCGGTTCGCATGTAATAATAAATATAACTATAAAGGTTGACATGCATGATAAACTAGTAAGAGGCAAGTATTGGGATTAACTAGGTTCATCAATCTTATCCTTTGCTACGCATACAATTCCATCTTAATGTCTAGATAATCCGTGGTTATTACTTGAACATACAAATTCTAATTCATACAAGTATTAAAATAATCATTAACCGTAACTAGAAATCATATTATTACCAAGTGAATAGTAACAAATTTAGTTAACCATGTAAGTAACAATAAAGATTAAAAAAATAAACAAGACAATGATTAAAGTAAACATTGAAATTAAGATGAACATGAATAATAAATAATAAATATTACAAAAGTAATCGTAGAACAAATTTGTTAGAATATTAGAATTCTTGAATATAAAACCTAAACTATTCTTGAGAGAAAACTAACTAAAATTCGTAAAAATTGAATTCAAAAAGTATATCTCAACCTCTAGCCTAAGCCTCTATTTATAGTGCAAGACCTCTAAAAAGTTCGAATTAAATCGAGCTGGTGGTAGTTTCAACAATAAAGGGTTGTTTGCAGATTTAGCCGGTGGCTATTGGTGTTAGCCGACTGCCCTTTTGGTGTTTCTAGAATCTTCTCCAAAAGCTAGCGGCTCTTTGCTTAGACGGCGGATCGAATTATTTTTGTCAGACTTTTCGATCTTCATAAAATCCAGATGATAGCCGTCGGCCCTTTAATAGCCGGGGGCTCTTTTATTTGAAGGCCGGTGGCTCTTTTATTTTCGTCGACAATTTTGACTTTTCTGGAAATTCAGTTATGATCTTCATTGTGATAGCTGGCAGCTGTAATACAGATGGGGCTGTTTTTGACTTTCTTTCGACTTCACTTCATTCCCCATCCATACTTCATCAAGCTTTCGTATTTTCACCACTTTTAGCCTCTTTTAACATCGTTTTTCATCACTTATCCTACAAAATCACTCAAACTATTTCAAACACATACAACATCAATATGTTCTCAAAATAGACACCATTAAGTTTAAAATAGAAATAATATCTTCTTAAATTGATATTTCAAACATGTATAAATTAGGCGATATAATCCACCCTCAACTTTTATCCCATTTCTCCATCAAATTTATAACTATTTTTATTTTGTTTTTATTTTTTTCAAAGGCAAACACACACATTCAACGCGCTTCGACGGCTTTTTTATTTCCTCTTCTTTTTACCCCTTTACGGTACTATCTTCCTCAATTCGCACAAATATGACTTATTCCTTTGCTTATTGTGAAAAAAATGAGCAAATGCTACTAACCGTGTGATAAGTTGTTTGTGATTTTTACAGATACAATTATGGAGAAAACACGCCTAAAATACAATAAAATGAAGAAGCCAAAGAAAACCTGAGAAACTGCCCAGGACGGCGGCCTTATCTCCCAGGCCGGCGGCCTCACTAGTGTCAAATGAAATTCAAATTAAAGTCAAAACATAGAAGAATAGTTCCCGAAGCTCAATATGGCGGCCTCGATCACCAGTATGACGGTCAAATTAAATAAGGAAAATATTCGGCGTTAATGAAGAAAGTTCCAGAAGCAACTCAAGACGGCTGCTAAGAAGTCAGAGCTGTCGGGGTTATTTAAAGAAAAGATTAACGTGTCTCAGTAGTAAAAAAGGAAAGGATCTCTCAGGATGGCGGCCTTAATGGTCAAGACGCCGGTTGAGCGTTCCAGTTAAGATACATAAGACACTTTCCATAACTCATGAAGGCAGCCTTGATGGTCAAGTTGATGGCTTAGAATCGTGATATTGGTACATTAATGATTTAGACCTCTTAATGTATTCGATATGTGCGGGTGGAACTACCAGACTAAGTCCCGTAGTGTAATCA
Organism: Rutidosis leptorrhynchoides; assembly: GCF_046630445.1. NCBI lineage: Eukaryota > Viridiplantae > Streptophyta > Magnoliopsida > Asterales > Asteraceae > Rutidosis > Rutidosis leptorrhynchoides. Next base: position 155,413,609 of record NC_092338.1, on the reverse strand, counting down.
TACGTTTAACCTTAGTGGCACTTAAGTGACAGTTAGGTACAAATCGTGATTAGAGGGATTAATCACCCCGATGTTTATGTTCAAGCACTCAAAGTCATTCGAGAAAAACACTCTTAAAATAAGACCAGTTTATATATAAAATCCTTAACCGAACAAGCATCCTTCCTTTCCTTTATTTAAATGAAATCCATATTATCCATTGCTCCTGTAATACAAAACCCCCCAACTAATATATATATATATATATATATATATATATATATATATATATATATATATATATATATATATAATAAAACGAGGTACAATAGATAATATAAATTCACTGAATACAATTATTGCCTACCTCTCTTGACGATCATGTACTTATACCCACTGCTCTACAATGATCGAGACTCTACCCGTTAATGCTAAAGTTGTCGTAATATAAATTTAAATGGTTGATTTCGCACATGCACACGACTGCACGCACGTCAGGAAGGATGCTGGTTCAGTTGAGGATTTTATGTGTAGTCGGATTATAAATTAAGTACGTATTCTCGAATGACTTTAAGTGTTGGACGCGAATAGTAGGATATTACCCCTACTACTCTCAAAGCATAGTTAATTGTCTCTTAAGTGTTGCTAAGGTTTAACGTGCGATTATACTATGAGACTTAATCTGGCGGTACTACCCGCACATATTGAAATAGTCACAAACTAAAATAGAACCAAACTTATGTAGTGACCCGAACTTTTCCATGTTTATATATATTAAATGAAATGGATATTTACATGATTAAGTGTTTCCAACATATTAAGCAATCAAACTTGTTAAGACTTGATTAATTGAAATAGGTTTTATATAGACAATTGACCACCCAAGTTGATCGGCGATTCATGAATGTTAAAACTTGTAAAAACTATATGATGACATATATATATATATATATATATATATATATATATATATATATATATATATATATATATATATATATATATATATATATATATATATTATGATAAGTATGTACCTCATTAAGTATTTTAACAATGAGTTATATACATAAAAATGAGACTATTGAATTAAGAAACTTGAAAACGGTATATATAACGATTATCGTTATAACAACGTCTTACTAATTACATATGAATCATTTTAAGATATTGATACACTATATATAAACATGTTAAATGATAAGTAAACATATCATTAAGTATAATAACAATGAACTACTTATGTAAAAACAAGACTACTAACTTAAGGATTTCGAAACGAGACATATATGTAACGATTATCATTGTAACGACATTTAACTGTATATATAATCATATTAAGATATATTAATACATCATTATATCATGATAATGTAATAATTTAACATCTCATTAGATATAATAAACAATGTGTTAACAACATTTAACAAGATCGTTAACTTAAAGGTTTCAAAACAACATTTACATGTAACGACTAACGATGACTTAACGACTCAGTTAAAATGTATATACATGTAGTGTTTTAATATGTATTCATACACTTTTGAAAGACTTCAAGACACTTATCCAAGTACTTCTACTTAACAAAAATGCTTACGATTACATCCTCATTCATTTTCATCAACAATTCTACTCGTATGCACTCGTATTTGTACTTGTACAATACACAGCTTCTAAATGTATTTACTATTGGTATATACACTCCAATGATCAGCTCTTAGCAGCCCATGTGAGTCACCTAACCATGTGGGAACCATCATTTAACATCTAGCATGACTTATGAGCAAGGAAACAAAAACAAGAACTCCTTTTAACCCCACTCACCTTCACCACTCACCACCTACTCCATTTCACTTCCAATTTTCTTCCCAATTCTCTCTCAAAGCACACATACTCTTCCATGAACGTCTAAGTTACTATTTTTCCAGCAAAAATCATCAAATACAAGCTTTAGTTATTACCTATAATCATCATAAAAACAATTACTCAAGAACACATCAAGAACACTTCCAAGTTTACAAGTTTATTTCCAAGTTTCCTAATCCATTCCAAGCAATCATCTAAGATCAAGAAACCTTTGTTATTTATAGTAGGTTATCTTTCTAAATCAAGGTAATATTCATATTCAAGCTTTGATTCAATTTCTATAACTATAACTATCTTAATTCGAGTAATAAACTTACTTGAACTTGTTTTTGTGTCATGATTCTATTTCAAGAACTTCCAAGCCATCAAAGATCCTTTGAAGCTCAAGTTATTTTTTCATCATTTCCAGTAGGTTTACCTACTAAACTTGAGGTAGTAATGATGTTCATAACATCATTCGATTCATATATGTATAACTATCTTATTCGAATATTTGAACATGTAATCACTAGAACATAGTTTAGTTAATTCTAAACTTGTTCGCAAACAAAAGTTAATCCTTCTAACTTGACTTTTAAAATCAACTAAACACATGTTCTATATCTATATGATATGCTAACTTAATGATTTAAAACCTGAAAACACGAAAAACACCGTAAAACTGGATATACGCCGTCGTAGTAACACCGCGGGCTGTTTTGGGTTAGTTAATTAAAAACTATGATAAATTTTGATTTAAGAGTTGTTCTTCTGGGAAAATTATTTTTCTTATGAACATGAAACTATATCCAAAAATCATGGTTAAACTCAAAGTGGAAGTATGTTTTCCAAAATGGTCATCTAGACGTCGTTCTTTCGACTGAAATGACTACCTTTACAAAAACGACTTGTAACCTGTATTTCCGACTATAAAATTATACTTTTTCTGTTTAGATTCATAAATTTAAGTTCAATATGAAATCATAGCAACTTGAATTACTCAAAACGGATTTAAAACGAAGAAGTTACGGGTAAAATAAAATTGGATAATTTTACTAGTTTTAGCTACGTGAAAATTGGTAACAAATCTATATTAATCATATCCTAGCTAACTTATATTGTATCATACATGTATTCTAATATATTATGTAATCTTGGGATACCATAGACACGTATGCAAATGTTTTGACATATCATATCGACCCATGTATATATATTATTTGTAACAACCATAGACACTCTATATGCAGTAATGATTGAGTTAGCTATACAGGGTTGAGATTGATTCCAAAAATATATATACTTTGAGTTGTGATCTAACCTGAGACATGTATACACTGGGTCATGGATTGATTCAAGATAATATATATCAATTTATTTTTCTGTACTTCTAACTGTGGATAACTAGTTGTAAGTTACTAACGAGGACAGCTGACTTAATAAACTTAAAACATTAAAACGTATTAAAAATGTTGTAAATATATTTTGAACATACTTTGATATATATGTACATATTTGTCATAGGTTCGTGAATCGACCAGTGGCCAAGTCTTACTTCCCAACGAAGTAAAAATCTGTGAAAGTGAGTTATAGTCCCACTTTTAAAATCTATTATTTTTGGGATGAGAATACATGCAGTTTTATAAATGTTTTACAAAATAGACACAAATGATCAAAATTACATTCTATGTTGAATTATCGAACCGAATATGCCCCTTTTTAGCTTGGTAGCCTAAGAATTGGTGTTTATTATAATTGCCACCAATTGACGTGAATCCTAAAGATAGATCTATTTGGCCCAACAAGCCTCATCCGAGTTACGGATGCTTTAGTACTTCGATTTATCATGTCCGATGAGAGTCCCGGAATGATGGGGATATTCTATATGCATCCTGTTAAGGTCGGTTACCAGGTGTTCATCATATGAATGATTTTTATGCAGATTGCATGTTGTTTATGAAAAATGGAAATATGAAATCTTGTGGTCTATTATTACGATTTGATAAATATATAGGTTAAACATATAACTCACCAACATTTTTGTTGACGTTTAAAGCATGTTTATTCTCAGGTGATTATTAAGAGCTTCCGCTGTTGCATGCTAATTTATGGACAAGAGTTGGAGTCAGCATGCTTGTATAATATTGTTTAAAAACTGCATTCGAAGACTTAAATTGATGTGTAATATTATTGTAAACCACTATGTAATAATCGTGTGAAAACGCTATATTTTAGATTATCATTATTTGATAATCATCGTATTATTTTTAAACCTTTATCGATAAAATAAAGGTTATGGTTTGTTTTAAAATCGAATGCAGTCTTTGAAAAATGTCTCATATAGAGGTCAAAACCTCGCAACGAAATCAATTAATATGGAACGTTTATAAATCGATATGAACGGTACATTTTAGTTGGTATCCGAGCGTTGGTCTTAGAGAACCATAATTTTTGCATTAGTGTGTCTTACCGAGTTTGTTAGGATGCATTAGTGAGTATGGACTTCGACCGTGTTTTTCTTCAAAAACGATTGCTTAACATTTTTTGTTGGAAACTATATATTATTAACATGTAAATATTATGTGATAAATTAATATCTTAACATGTTTGATGTTGTGTGATAGATGTCTACCTCTAGTACAAATCCCATCGACTCACTTAATAATAATGAAGAGTCGAATATATTTTGGGAAGATTCACAAATTCTCGAAGAAAAACCGGAAGAGGAGGAACCGGAAGAAGAAGAGGTTCCGGAGGAAGAAATATTGATACCTACAGTAAATCGATTAAATAAAAGAAATTCCTCAACCAACGGACCAAAGTTAAAAATGGTCAATGGTGTTTCCGCCAAGGAAGCAAAATATTGGGAAGATTACCAATTTTCCGATGAATCGGATCCCGATGAAGATTCCGATGATGTTATAGAAATTACCTCGACCCAATTTAATAAAGCAAAAGAAAATAATAGGGGAAAAGGTATAAAAATAGATAAACCTGATTCCAACCCTGATGAACTTTATATGTATCGGCAACATCCGTATTTCCTAAAATGTAACAATAACCTGGGAACCTCTAAACCACCAGTTTTTCTAAACCATTGTGGAAAATGACGGATCGTATTAGAGGAACACCATATATCCCTAGAAAATTAGGAATACGAACCAAGTCCGAAGAAGAAGAAACCAGTGATTCAGATTAGAGGGTTGTAATCATGTTGTGTATTATATGTATTGTAGTGTGCTTGTACTTTTATGTTATATGTAAAAATTGCTTGTATTGTTTGTTAATTATCTTTTACGAATCTAATTCTTGTCTATTTTACAGTATAAAAACAAAATGGACGTTAAGGGTAGACAACCGAATATTTTAGAAGACCTACCAGAGGATATGATTGATGAAATTTTATCTAGAGTTGGTCAGAATTCATCAGCACATTTAGTTATAGCGAAATTAACTTGTCAAACATTTGAAAGACTTTCCAGAAATGCCTTAGTTTATAAAAGGCTTTCCTTTGATAGATGGGGTATATCACATTGGGGAGACCGTAAGTTACACCGTGTTTTCTTTAAAGCGTTAAATGCGGGAAACTCAAATGCAATTTTACGCTACGGGTTAAAAACCTATTTTGACTCAACATATCCCAACATAGGACTTCGAACTTTAGAAAGTGCTGCTAACATGCAACATAAAGAAGCATGTTATGCTTACGGGTTACTTCTCACCAAAGTGAGAAAAAGAACATCGGATTTTAACTTTTAAATAAAACCTTCCCACAAGTGACGGATTCAGTAGTTGGGGTGAGAAACAAGGTTTTTAGATTATTACGGGGTTGTTGGACATTACGAAACCCTCGTCCCTTCGACGATGTTACAACATGTTGTCTTGTCAACGGCCACAACGGTTATGTTCCACAAGACCAAGGATGGAAAGTAGTCTTAGTAAAACCAGAATGCATGACTTGTTTCTGGATGTATGAATTACGTGTTTTTATTGCCTTTGCTGAACGACTTGCGTATTAACTAGGATTGTTGTCACAACTGCTTTGTATCAAAGTTTTTATGTGCTATATTTCATGCTATATGTAAAATAGCGGTATTGTAAGTTTGCAAAATATTGTATATAAGTTTGAATGTGGAATATTATTGTAATCAGTTTTTCATATAGAATTGTAGTAGTTGAATTGTATATTAGCTACTAAGTATGAACTTAACGGGTAGTTACTACCCGAATTAAAACTATAAAACGCTAATATGAAGAAAAAGCTTTTATAAATAAGTTCATATTATGCTACGAAATACTATTGACTACTCTTAATATTCTATATGATTAACTTAATTCTTTTGGCTATTTTTGAAGGAAATGGCACCGACTACTCGTCAGAACTTGAACATGAGCGAGGAAGACTTTCGTGTTTTCCTTGCTGCGAACATAGCTGCGGTGCAAGCTGCAATGCAAAATAATAACAATAACTCTGGTTCTAGCAGTGGAACAAATTCCACAAGAACTCGTGTAGGATGCTCCTATAAAGAATTCACTGCTTGCAAACCTTTGGAATTCGATGGAACCGAGGGTCCAATCGGATTGAAACGGTGGACCGAAAAGGTTGAATCGGTTTTTGCCATAAGTAAATGTACTGAAGAAGACAAAGTAAAGTACGCTACGCATACCTTCAAATGTATTGCGTTAACATGGTGGAACACCTATCTCGAGCATGTGGGACAAGATGTTGCTTACGCACTACCGTGGTCAGCATTCAAGCACTTGATGAACGAGCAGTATCGTCCCAGAAACGAGGTTAATAAGCTTAAGGTAGAGCTTAGAGGATTACGAACGTAAGGTTTCAACATCACCACGTACGAACGACGATTCACAGAGTTGAGCCTATTGTGTCCAAGAGCGTTCGAAGATGAAGAGGAGAAGATTGACGCATTTGTAAAAGGGTGACCATAAAGGATTCAAGAAGATATGAGTTCACACGAGCCCGCCTCCATACAAAAGGCAAGTCGAATGGCTCACAAACTCATAAATCAGATTAAGGGAAGGATTAAAGAACAGGCGGCCGAAGAGGCCAACACGAAACAAGTCAAGAGAAAGTGGGAGGAAAACAGTGACAAGAGTTACCAATACAACAACAACAACAATCACAACCACAATCGCAACAACTATCCCAACAACCGCAACATCAATTGCAACAACAACAATCGCAATCCCAACAACAACTACAACAAGCATCCCAACAACAATAACTTCACCAAACGTCCCAATAACAATAACAACCACATCAATCCCAATAGCAATCTCAATAACAACAATCAGAAAATTCCATGCTATTGGTGTGAAGGATATCATCCGGGTAAATTTTGTGAAGTAGTATGTACCAAATGTAATAGGAAGGGTCATGCTGCAGTGAAATGTGAAGCATTCGGACCAGTGACTAAAAGAACAAATACTGCCCACATTATTTGTTTCGGATGCGGAAAGAAGGGCCACTACAAAACTACGTGCCCAAACCAGGGAAATAATAATGGGCAAAGCCGTGTGAGATTTTTTAACATTAATGCGGAAGAAGCGCAGGAAGACCCGGAGCTTGTTACGGGTACGTTTCTTATCGATGAAAAACCTGCTTATGTTTTATTTGATTCGGGTGCAGATAGAAGCTATATGAGTAGAGATTTTTGTGCTAAATTAAGTGGTCCATTGACGTCTATGAATAATAAATTTTTACTCGAATTAGCAAACGGTAAATTAATTTCGGCAGATAAAATATGTCGGAATCGAGAAATTAAACTGGTTAGCGAAACGTTTAAGATTGATTTGATACCAGTAGATTTAGGGAGTTTTGATGTGATAATTGGCATGGACTGGTTGAAAAAGGAGAGAGCAGAGATTGTATGTTACAAAAATGCAATTCGCATTATACGAGAAGAAGGAAAACCCTTAATGGTGTACGAAGAAAAGAGCAACGCGAAGCTAAACCTTATTAGTAACTTGAAGGCGCAAAAGCTAATAAGAAAAGGTCGCTATGTTGTGCTAGCACATGTCGAGAAAGTACAAACCGAAGAAAAGAACATCAATTATGTTCCCGTTGCAAAAGAATTTCCCGATGTATTTCCGAAAGAATTACCGGGACTACCTCCACACCGATCTGTTGAATTTCAAATAGATCTTGTACCAGGAGCTGCACCAATAGCTCGTGCTCCATACAGACTCGCACCCAGCGAAATGAAGGAATTCCAAAGCTAACTACAAGAAATATTAGAACGTGGTTTCATACGACCAAGTACATCACCATGGGGAGCTCCTGTTTTGTTTGTCAAGAAGAAAGATGGTACATTCAGGTTGTGTATCAACTACCGAGAGTTGAACAAACTTACCATCAAGAACCGTTACCAACTACCGAGAATCGACGACTTATTTGATCAATTACAAGGTTCGTCAGTTTATTCGAAGATTGATTTATGTTCCGGATATCATCAAATGCGGGTGAAGGAGGATGATATTCCGAAAACTGCTTTCAGAACGTGTTACGGTCATTATGAGTTTATGGTTATGCCGTTTGGGTTGACTAACGCACCAGCTGTGTTCATGGACCTCATGAACCGAGTGTGTAGACCAAACTTATGTAGTGACCTGAACTTTTCCATGTCGCTTAAGTGTTGCTAAGGTTTAACGTGCGATTATACTATGAGACTTAATCTGGCGGTACTACCCGTACATATTGAAATAGTCACAAACTGAAATAGAACCAAACTTATGTAGTGACCCGAACTTTTCCATGTTTATATATATTAAATGAAATTTAGATTTACATGATTAAGTGTTTCCAACATGTTAAGAAATCAAACTTGTTAAGACTTGATTAATTGAAATAGGTTTTATATAGACAATTGACCAACCAAGTTGACCGGCGATTCACGAATGTTAAAACTTGTAAAAACTATATGATGACATACATATGGATATATATATATATATAGTTATCATGATATTATGATAAGTATGTACCTCATTAAGTATTTTAACAATGAGTTATATACATAAAAATGAGACTATTGAATTAAGAAACTTGAAAACGGTATATATAACGATTATCGTTATAACAACGTCTTACTAATTACATATGAATCATTTTAAGATATTGATACACTATAGATAAACATGTTAAATGATAAGTAAACATATCATTAAGTATAATAACAATGAACTACTTATGTAATAACAAGACTACTAACTTAAGGATTTCGAAACGAGACATATATGTAACGATTATCATTGTAACGACATTTAACTGTATATATATCATATTAAGATATATTAATACATCATTATATCATGATAATGTAATAATTTAACATCTCATTAGATATAATAAACAATGTGTTAACAACATTTAACAAGATCGTTAACTTAAAGGTTTCAAAACAACATTTACATGTAACGACTAACGATGACTTAACGACTCAGTTAAAATGTATATACATGTAGTGTTTTAATATGTATTCATACACTTTTGAAAGAATTTAAGACACTTATCCAAGTACTTCTACTTAACAAAAATGCTTACGATTACATTCTCATTCATTTTCATCAACAATTCTATTCGTATGCACTCGTATTTGTACTTGTACAATACACAGCTTCTAAATGTATTTACTATTGGTATATACACTCCAATGATCAGCTCTTAGCAGCCCATGTGAGTCACCTAACCATGTGAGAACCATAATTTAACATCTAGCATGACTTATGAGCAAGGAAACAAAAACAAGAACTCCTTTTAACCCCACTCACTTTCACCACTCACCACCTACTCCATTTCACTTCCAATTTTCTTCCCAATTCTCTCTCAAAGCACACACACTCTTCCATGAACGTCTAAGTTACTATTTTTCCAGCAAAAATCATCAAATACAAGCTTTGGTTATTACCTATAATCATCATAAAAACAATTACTCAAGAACACGTCAAGAACACTTCCAAGTTTACAAGTTTACTTCCAAGTTTCCTAATCCATTCCAAGCAATCATCTAAGATCAAGAAACCTTTATTATTTACAGTAGGTTATCTTTCTAAATCAAGGTAATATTCATATTCAAGCTTTGATTCAATTTCTATAACTATAACTATCTTAATTCGAGTAATAAACTTACTTGAACTTGTTTTTGTGTCATGATTCTGTTTCAAGAACTTCCAAGCCATCAAAGATCCTTTGAAGCTCAAGTTATTTTTTCATCATTTCCAGTAGGTTTACCTACTAAACTTGAGGTAGCAATGATGTTCATAACATCATTCAATTCATATATGTATAACTATCTTATTCGAAGATTTGAACATGTAATCACTAGAACATAGTTTAGTTAATTCTAAACTTGTTCGCAAACAAAAGTTAATCCTTGTAACTTGACTTTTAAAATCAACTAAATACATGTTCTATATCTATATGATATGCTAACTTAATGATTTAAAACCTGAAAACACGAAAAACACCGTAAAACTGGATATACGCCGTCGTAGTAACACCGCGGGCTGTTTTGGGTTAGTTAATTAAAAACTATGATAAACTTTGATTTAAGAGTTGTTCTTCTGGGAAAATAATTTTTCTTATGAACATGAAACTATATCCAAAATTCATGGTTAAACTCAAAGTGAAAGTATGTTTTCCAAAATTGTCATCTAGACGTCGTTCTTTCGACTGAAATGACTACCTTTACAAAAACGACTTGTAACCTATATTTCCGACTATAAACTTATACTTTTTATGTTTAGATTCATAAAATTAAGTTCAATATGAAACCATAGCAACTTGAATCACTCAAACCGGATTTAAAACGAAGAAGTTATGGGTAAAACAAAATTGGATATTTTTACTAGTTTTAGCTACGTGAAAATTGGTAACAAATCTATATTAATCATATCCTAGCTAACTTATATTGTATCATACATGTATTCTAATATATTATGTAATCTTGGGATACCATAGACACGTATGCAAATGTTTTGACATATCATATCGACCCATGTATATATATATTATTTGGAACAACCATAGACACTCTATATGCAGTAATGATTGAGTTAGCTATACAGGGTTGAGGTTGATTCCAAAAATATATATACTTTGAGTTGTGATCTAGCCTGAGACGTGTATACACTGGGTCGTGGATTGATTCAAGATAATATATATCAATTTATTTTTCTGTACATCTAACTGTGGACAACTAGTTGTAGGTTACTAACGAGGACAACTGGCTTAATAAACTTAAAACATTAAAACGTATTAAAAATGTTGTAAATATATTTTGAACATACTTTGATATATATGTACATATTTGTTATAGGTTCGTGAATCGACCAGTGGCCAAGTCTTACCTCCCGATGAAGTAAAAATCTGTGAAAGTGAGTTATAGTCCCACTTTTAAAATCTATTATTTTTGGGATGAGAATACATGCAGTTTTATAAATGTTTTACAAAATAGACACAAGTGATCAAAATTATATTCTATGTTGAATTATCGAACCGAATATGCCCCTTTTTAGCTTGGTAGCCTAAGAATTGGTGTTTATTATAATTGCCACCAATTGACGCGAATCCTAAAGATAGATCTATTTGGCCCAACAAGCCTCATCCGAATTACGGATGCTTTAGTACTTCGATTTATCATGTCCGATGAGAGTCCCAGAATGATGGAGATATTCTATATGCATCCTGTTAAGGTCGGTTACCGGGTGTTCATCATATGAATGATTTTTATGCAGATTGCATGTTGTTTATGAGAAATGAAAATATGAAATCTTGTGGTCTATTATTACGATTTGATAAATATATAGGTTAAACCTACAACTCATCAACATTTTTGTTGACGTTTAAAGCATGTTTATTCTCAGGTGATTATTAAGAGCTTCCGCTGTTGCATGCTAATTTATGGACAAGAGTTGGAGTCAGCATGCTTGTATAATATTGTTTAAAAACTGCATTCGAAGACTTAAATTGATGTGTAATATTATTGTAAACCATTATGTAATAATCGTGTGAAAACGCTATATTTTAGATTATCATTATTTGATAATCGTCGTATTATTTTTAAACCTTTATCGATAAAATAAAGGTTATGGTTTGTTTTAAAATCGAATGCAGTCTTTGAAAAACGTCTCATATAGAGGGCAAAACCTCGCAACGAAATCAATTAATATGGAACGTTTATAAATCAATATGAACGGAACATTTCAACTTACCATACTTGAAATAAAACCAAATGTCATGTAGAACCAAACTTACCACAATGAGTCTGTCATGTAAACTCAAATCACACCTTTTGCAATATAATTTACCATACATGGAATAGAACCAAACTTACCACAGTGAGTCTAACTAGTTAAGCTCGTAAAAATTCTCAACAGATCGCATTCAAAAACCAAGTAATAGCCGTCGGTACAGACCAAGCCGCCGATTGTTGTTATCCAGACTCTGACTAGTATGTTGAACAATCAAGGCCGTCGGCTGACCATAGACAGTCACCGGCTTAACCAAGCTTTTACCAGATTGTCATAGAGACCTAATGTTCGTTGGTTCCGCCGCCGGCTAGTCATTGATAGCCAGCGGCTTGGAACGTTAAGAGACAAAAAATTACTTCTGATTATCATATACAGTGTTCGAAATCGTTTTCTGGTTTTGAAGGTCTCGGACCATCGGCCTCACCACTCAGGCCGCTGGCCCTACTTAACTAAAAGATAAATCTGAATAACGGGAATGTAAAATGTAGAAAGCTTCGCTAACTTAAATGAAAGGTAGTACAATTGTTCCTGACTTGGAAAATAACTTGATAATTGAAATAACAATACTTGCAATTGAATTGAAAATGTAAATTGAGTGTAAAAACTGTAGACGGAATAACATAATGAAAACCTAAACTATACTATCAAAACTAACACATATAATTCATAAACCGGAGTCTTCTTTATATAGGCAAATGTTGGCCGCCAGTCTGAGTAGGTCAGTGGAGTAGAAACCGCAATCTTGACACTTTTGGCTGCCGTCTTGAGTTATGGAAAGGATCTTATGTATCGCATCAGGCACGCTCAGCCGGCAGCGTTGCTTTTAGGTCACCAGCCTGAGAGTATTCTGGGATTTATTTACTTTTTTGGCTAAAACACGTAAATCATTTCCTTAACAAGGGTCGGCGGCGTTTGCCTTTGGGCCACCACCCTGAGCTGTCTATGAGGTTGTCTCTTTAAAACTGAATTATTTCCTTATTTAGATGGGCCGCCGTCTTGGGACTTTCGGCCGCCATATTATGCTTTGTGAGGGAACTTTTCCTCAGCATTGACTTCATTTTGAATCGTCCTTTAACTTCCACAGGGCCGCTGACCTAGGGTATTAGACCGACGGCCTGAGCATGTTTCTCTATCTTTTGGCTCTGTGTTTCTCCTGTATTTTGGCTTGTTTTCTATATTAATGTACCTGCATAGATCACAAACAAACTTTCCACATTGTTAGTAGCATTTGTTCATTTTCCCCCAGTAAGCAAATGAATAGGTCATAATTGTGCGAACACGAGAAAGATAACACTATAAAAGGGGTATAAAAATATGTGTAATTTTGGTGTTATCACCATTCATTTTTTTTATTTTATAATTCTTCCTTCAAACTTTTGAACAATATTTTTTTACAAGTTTTTTTATTTTTTTACACACGTTATCTTATACATATATATACTCAGTTAGTATATAATCAAAAGAAAATTATGAAAATTGTTGTACATCTTCTTCAATTGTAAAAGGTGTTTGGTGTGTTGAAATGAGTTATTATCTTTCGGGTTATGTTAGACTCATACACGTTAAAATATTTGTATTATAAACATATATTCACATAACATGCTTGATGATGCATTTGGAAAGATCGGACAAATTAAGGAAATCAAATCTTGGTCCTTCCGGCGGTTCGCCTTCATCTCCTTCGTTGATTCATCACACGCGGCTGCAGCGGTTCAATCGATGAATGGCTCGACTGTTTTTGGGCGTCCTATTTTTGTTGGATGGCCGATTAGGCGGAGTGAAGGTCCTGGTGTTTTTGGAAATGATTATGTCCGGTCTCGTTCCTCCGTTTCACTTGTACCGAATCGAGATGTTGTTGAGTCACTGGATCGGAGTATCCTACTGGTTGATTCTGTCTTTTTATTGGAAGAGAAAGTGAAGAGCTTTCTCTCGAAGTGTAAAGCTGTGATTGCAAGATATAGCAAATTGGGTACTTATGGGTGTGTGGTGGTTTGCAACGATTCGGCTACTTATTCAAATGTTCTTACCCATGCTTCGGATCCCCGTTTCGTTTTGGTGGCGCCCTTTGCATCTAAGGCCGAGGAGTTTATGAGATTTGGGTGGGTCGAGATACGTGGCATTCCGGCCAAATTTGTTTCGGTCGATTGTATCAAAGAAGGTTGCTAGTCGGGTTGGCGTGGTGTTGAAGGTGGCGTCTTCATCGGCCAACCTCTTAGGTTCGGGTTCCTCTTTTGCGTTCATCGAAACTAAATGTGTTAAGCATTTGCACGAGCTTGTTCCGGCGAATTTGATCTCGGTTTCCATTGTAAAAAGACACATTTGGGTTAATGAGGTTGCGGATGCGGTGGTCGGCGAGAGATTGAAGGCGGATGAGTTTGCATCGGATTTTATTTTTTCTTCTAATGAATCGATTTTGAGTGGGTTAGTTAATGTTGAGGTTAATATTGGTGGGTTGGAACCGATTGAGTCTGATGTTGTAGTGACTCCGGCTAAAGGTGTTCCTGTTAACAGTGGGGAGGTTTTGGGTGAAGGTATTGGGGAAGGAGGTTTTGTTGGTAATGAGGACGATGTTGGATTTACCTCTCCGGTTGTTACGGGTAATAAGGTAGGTTTTGATACTTCTAACATTGTTAAGTCGGGTTCTGGTATTGTTACACCTTCTTCGGTTACGTTCTCTTTAGATCAGGTTCAAGCGGCGTTAGATTCTCATGGTTTTCGAAAACGTAAACGGGCTCGTTGTTCAGGTCCAAGTCCAAGTGATAGTGATAGGGGTGGGGGTTTAGGGTCTCTTAAAAAGGTGAATGAGAAGAGCGGTTCGGGTCTTGCTCCGGTACGTGTAGGTTTTGAAGTTGGACAGTCGAGCAGCAAGATGGACGGGTTGGAAACGGGTCGTGTGGATCATTTGTTTGGTAAGGATTCTGGTGGGCCTGAGATGGTTAATAGGCCTGATGTTGGGCCTGGTTCTGAGCCCGGTTTAGGTCCTGAGTCGGGTGTCGGGTCGGGTGAGGGTGGTGGGTCAGGTGGAACGTATAGTTTTTTTGAGGAGGCGTTAAAAGGTATTGAAGGCTTAGTTAGGGTGGAAGGTAAGTTGATTGGGTCGAACACGCTTCCGAAGCTTAAAGAGAGATCGAGGGCTCGACTAAAGAAAGGTAAAGGAGTGGTTGTTCGAAGGTCTAAGTTTGATGGTTAAGTTTTTTTCGTTCGATAATTTGTTAGTTTCTTTGAGCTTTTGTTGTTTTTGTTTTTTGTGTTCGTGTTTGTAGAGGTGTTTGTGTTGTTTGGCCTCGGTGCCTATGTTTGTATCCTTGTTCCGAGTCTTCATTTTTTTGATGAAGGTCTCGTGTATTATAAAAGTTTCGGTTTTTTTTTTGCCAAAAAAAAAAAAGAAAAAAAAAAGAAATTTATGTAAAAAAAATCTCGTACGCGGTGGAGCGTGTGAACCTCATTCTTATAAAATATATATAATTCAAAAATCTAAATCGAGATGCAAGTGACATACTTTAATAAGTAGGTCGGACGATCTACAAGAATCATACATTGAAACTAAAATCTAAACCAACTATTATACCAATAATAGTCATACACTAAACATTCAACACAATGCAATAACCATTAAAACCAACAAACCCTCGAACATATTATTTATTAATAAATAAATACTTGTAATTTTTGCAATCCTCATTTGTGTAATTTAGCAACACAGTAACAGAGTCCTTTAAAACATCCTGCTTTAATAAAACACTTGTAATTTTTGCAATCCCCATCGTTGCTACATTTAACGTGGTCAGCTTGAGTGTAATTCATCGTACCTATAAAAAAGAATATATTAATTATTATTAATAAATAAATATCACAAGAAAAATATTGTGTGAGTGTATGTATGTATATATTTACTTGTGCAAATATGCTGAAGCGTGTATAATTACTTTAAATAAGAGATAATAGTAATCTATTAGTTTTATAACACACACATATATATATATATATATGACTTTCAAAAAAAAAAAAAAATATATATATATATATATATATATATATATATATATATATAACAAATAATTAATTATAAATAAATATCACAAACGATTTTTATAATAAGAAATGGCGATTAACTGAAAATGAAAAGCAAAAGAACGACGAGAAAAGCCATTCTTGAGAAAAATTTCTCCATCTTAATAACAAAATGTGTTTATTATACGATTTACTTTAGACTAGAGGTAATTGTAATATGTTGGTTACATGTAGGTAAATATATATAGAGAGATACATGTAAAGGTACTTTGAATATAATACTTATGATTAATTATTAATGTTAAATATTAGGAATACCATAACCACCCAATCCCGCCTTTTCTTCATGATCGGTTACAAACACGTCTTCCTCATGGTAACTTACCATTCTTAATCCTTCTAAATTCTTCTTGAAGCATATCCATGATTTAAATGTTAGACCCCTCATATTTCAAGTGGCCTTTATTACCATAATTAATTTGTCCCCTCATGTTTGCCTAAATGACATAATATACTCCTAACTAAATTGATAATTATTTAATGGAAATAACGGTAATAACTAATCTATAAAACTTTGAGTTGTGATATTTTCTTATATATTATCAATGATTTAAGAGAAAATCCCTCCATTGAATGGTTGACATTCGTACATGGATGATTAACCATAAGGATTTTCATCATCAAACCCCAATTGCAAGTCGATTCTACAACCAAGTAAGTTTTCTCCTTTATGTTCTTGTTATGAATTGTGATTACATGTGATTAATCATGTATCATGATGTTTATTTAATTAATATGTGGTATAAAGAGCAATTAAGAAACATACTTAAAGATCAGATTAATCTATATATTAAATTTTGGGTTTGATTCATAATTTGTATTTGCTATTTCTTTCTAATGTGAATAAAAATTAAGTATTACTTTACGGATGTAATCGATAGTGATAACACGCATTTTAAATACATTTCATCCACGCTATCGGTTCCTACTTTGGAGTAATTGACAAGGTTTTGGAGACATGATGAGTATTTGTGCAAGAAATCGTTTACAAGCAAAGAATGTTTCAACAGAGCATTAAGGTGAATAATATTGAACATGTTAGCTCTAAAGTGTTAAAACGTTAGAAAAAAATTAACACCAGCTCAGGATGTGGCGCATCCCTAAGAGATGTGGCGCATCACACTACGATCTGAGATCCTAATTTGGACAAAAGAATCAAGATGCGGTGCATCAGTTGGAAATGTGGCGCATCCCTCCTACACGCACTAAGGATGTGGCACATCCTTGGAGATGTGGCACATCTCCCTGTTTCTTTGGCTGCAAATTATGAAAAATCTATAAATAGAGGGGAATTTTGTCCAGTTAAAGGGGGACGAATTCTGCAGCAAAGGTACGAATTTTCAAGGGTTTGGAGAGTGCTTTTCGAGGGTTTGTCATCAAAATTGAAGATTGGATTGAAGTCACGACTATTTTGGAACGTAGAGAGTATTACAATTAATTTAGTTTATATCATTCTTTTAAAAACTCGATCACACACTTACCCATTTTTAACCTCAATAAGTTTTTCGCTTTTAAAATTGAATTTGGTTTTCTTTACTCTTAAAGTCAACAATTTACTTACTCAATCCGTCCCATATTTGTTGTTCATTATTTATTTTTTTTTTGCATTGTACCAATTTAATTGTCCACTTTCATATGTAGATAAAAACAAGCAAATAGGTCAGCGCGCTTCGCTGCGCGAAAGTTCATCTACTATCAACACCATAAAAGATTTATAACTATTTGAAATACCAATACTTTATTGTGTATGCTAATGAAAAAGTGTTTCAATTGAAATGGGCGAATTTGACACATGTAGATGCCAATAACAAACATATGCGTTTTGCCTGAAGTATTAACATTTCCATAATTTGTCTAAGTCGTGAACTCGTGATGATTCCATTTGCATCCAGACGTTGTCCTGCATATGTGTCGTTTCCAAATACCATGTACTGCAAGATGTGTGCGCACTCTTTTTTCAATTCATGCCAACAGCTTGTAAAACATAGTAGCAGTCAAGTTGCATCTGTTAAAATAAAAGCGTATGAGGCATTAATAGAACATAGAACATAAAGTATATGTCATACCCCCAAATAGGTCCGGAGAAATATGACTTCACAATATCACAACACAAGTATGTATAAACGAGAACGACTCTAAATGAGACGTTTTAATAAAACAAAATTTGATTTGCAGCGGAAACATAATAATGTTTTACATAATGAAATTCAAATGATAAGTCTAATATGTGGAATCCAATGCAACAGCTAAGTAAGCATCATAGGGCAGCACACAAGTTAATCTTCACCTGAGACAAACATGCTTAAAAGTGTCAACACAAAGGTTGAGTGAGCATCATAGGTTTAGCAATTATAATAAGTTTTAGACCACAAGATTTAATTCAAAATATCAAAATATCAATATGCCATGAGTTATAATATCGAACTAAACATTAACCCCCGACACTGTACGGGTGTCGGCAATCATTATTATGTACCCTCTTGACGATCACGCCAATGGGTAGAGACGTCACTCTCAATAGGCCTACTCACAATAATTAAGCTTGCAAATTTCAATTCCAGCAATTAACGATATTATGGCGGGAATTCGCATGTAATAATAAATACATGTTTAACAAAAGACTCACGAAATTGCATATCAAATAGTTTAGGTTCTTGTGTCTAAATTGTAAATCATTTAAAAGCAAGCATGTGTCTCACTCCAAAAGTTGTAAAACAGTTAATAAATAGTAAAAAGATGGGCTATGAAGTTCACCTTAGTAGCATGTAAGAAATTCCACGCAAGTTGTATGAACGGAGTGTGTAATCGGAGATCTCAACCTAGAGATATAATGTTCGATTAGTTAATGTACAATAGACATAAGTTTGTTTATTAATATAGTAAACTATAATAACAGCGACCATTTTTCGAGAAAAGTTACTATTTCTCAAAAATTTCTATATTTGAAAACCTACTATTTATGGAAAGCTTCCACTTATAGTAAGCTTCTAATTTAAGAAGTTCGGGTTATAATCTTTAACAAGGATGTTGTACAATCTCGCCCAAACTTCGTTGCTAGTATGCAAGTCACTCGAATGATCTATTGTTACCGAGCGGCCCAGGATCTCTTGACCAGAATCTAAGTCGTGGCATTCGAGATCCACAAGCGTCCCATAATGGTACCAAGGATCACCCTAGGCCACAAGTAGCGGTGATGTTTGTACTCTTTGTACGCTATCTTTAATTATAACCTTCACGTTAATCGTGTATACACATAACCATTTATTAATGTACTTATTAATCATATATATAGCCATATAGGTGATAATATACTTAGCGTAATTTATGGTGTTACTATATAGATACGTGTATAAGTTATAATAATAATAGTAATATTATTCTTTAATTAATCCACTATTATTTAATCTTATTATTATATGTTACATATATAAATATACCTATATGATACATACATATATTCTTTATTTATTTTCGTACATATATATGTTTATAACCTTGTGATATATATGTATAATATATGTAAGTATTATATATTCATTAATGTAAAAAGTGGTACATATACATATAACTACTTCACTTTCTATGTCTTACTAAAATAGCATACATACACACACACGTACATATACATACATATGTACACATACATATACAAGTATGTATATACTTACATATACACATACTCATATATCTACAATGTACCCATGTACATACATACGTATGCATGCATGCATGCATGTGTATATTATTTTCATTATTATTTACTAATACTCTTTCAAATTTTACAACTAATCCCATTAATCATAATCATGACCTATGGACTTATTAACATTCATAATCTTAACTCTTAATCGTTATTATCTCATCAATCATTAACACATTAAATCATAATCTTTAACTTATCAAACTAGTTTTATGAGCATCATAACTTAACAACTTTAATCTTATATTTATTTAACTAACTTATTAACATTAATCATAATCTTTCATTACATCCTTTAACCTTATTCATAACTTTTAACACCATTCATAATCCTTATTCTTAATCATTATCAAACTATTACTTCATATTCAAGATCATACTCTATATCTTAATTATCTTCTCATAATCATACTTTTAACTTATTAACAGCCATAATTGTTATTCAAATCTTTTAACACTAATCATCATAATCAATTATTATTCAATATCTTTTAACCATATACTTATTCATAACCAATTCATATTCATATTCTTATAATCATATTCATTATCATTATTCATACACATTCATAATTCATATTCATTATCAATTTTTAACACATAAAATCATAACTTAACAACTCAACCTAAATCTATTAAAAGTATAATTAACATTAGGGTTTAGGTATACCTTTAGAAGGTAAAGATCAAATATTGATGATGATTATGAAAACTAAATAGCAGCAGCCTTCCAGCAGAAACTCACGACCCAAAACAAAGTTTTATTGGGTCCTTTTATTCACGAACAGAAACCAGCAGGTAGCAGCAGCAGGTCACGCAAACAAGGGTGCCAAAACGGGTTGTTTGGGTGATTCATGGTCACGTAACAAAGAAGCAGCAGAGGTGGGTTTCTTCGTGGTGTTTTGCGGCAACAAAGGAGGTATAACAGCAGCAAGAACAGCAGGTTTGATGGCTGTTTGGTGGTCGATTACAGCAGGGTTTGTGAGGGTTTGTGTGGCGAAAACAGAAGCTGGACAGGAGACAGGAGAGTGGCGGGAAAAAAAGGCTGTGATGGTGATGATGATTTGCGAATGCAAGCTGGCTGTGGAAGGTGTTTTTGGTCGACAATCAGGAGAGGGAAAACAGCAGGAGGATGTCGCTAATTAGCAGGTTAAATTTGGTGTGACAAACTTGGAACACATGAGGGTATTTATAGGTGAAAATTTGTTTCCTAATCCTACTCAAAAAGCTTGGAGATCAGGGACTCTAATTATAGTTAAACAAGAATTGTGAAAACTTAGTGATTAAGTTAATTATTTGCTGCATGTTTTTCAGCCGATTTATATCATTAAGTTTATATGTTTTTTTTTTTACGGCTTTAATGTATTTATTTATATATATTTTATATTTTTTTATTATTATTATTAATATTATCAATATTAGAGTTACATTTATTTAATTACCTTTTATTTAATTATTAACCCCAACTTTTATTAATTTTATTTGATTCCATTTAGTTTATATATATTCTTATTTGTTTGAATCTTATAAATATTGTCACATTTTAATTTTTAACATATTATTTATATTATTTATTTAGTATTAGAGTTAGGGTTTAATATTCAATATTAAATGAGATTAGGGTTTAGTAGTTAATAGGTAGGGTTAGGTTTAGGGTTTTAAATTATATTAGGGTTTTATTAATAATTACGATCATTTAATGAAAGCATAAATTTTTAGTTCATTGGTCGTAATGGATAACAACCCTAATTCGATTACACAGAATTTCCTGGTGAAACCCTAAGGGCATTTTAGTCATTTCAGAACGAAAATGTGAGGGTGGTTATAAAGTATAATAATATAGAAAAGATCATAGAAAAAATAACCTAATAATGTATAACCTATAAATATAACTAAACACAAATAGAAAAAAATCATTTAATTTATAATAGGAGCAAAAAGTAGGCTAACGTAATTCAATTGCAACTCATAAACATTTCCTTATAAAAACTAAACAACTAAAACCTAACTTGAAAAAAGCATATTGTTCAGCAAACCAAGCTTCGGTCTTTCCACTAAAGTAGTGAGATACCTCGCCCATTGATTGTCAATATTGAGTTTGGATTAACCTCGAATTAAATCGGATGGTATAAGATTAATCACTTTATCAAATTAATCTTAAATGCACTAAATACGAAGTTTCAAAAATACAGAAACCTTTTTTAACTATACTCTACGAATGCACTAAACAAACCAAAGGCAACAATCAGTGACAATAGATAATAAACCTCCATATTTCCGTAAAAGAGAAGAAACCTTCAACCCACAACTAAACTCCTACAACAATCCTCAATCTATGACTGGCCTTTAGAAGCTGAAAACACAAACTGCAAGAATTTGAATAAATGATAAAATTGATCAGAAAAAACGCAAGGATGTTATTATAACGTGCATATGTTATTATAAGAACCTATATCATCTTGATCGCGTAATTGTTACTAAACTTGGTTAGCAATCAATAATAGAAATAGAAATTAACATATAATGAGAAAATTCGAAGGAAAATGTACCAATCATACCATCACCCAACCGAACCTTTGGGCAGCGTCACACCATCAGTGCAGTTAGTACAACAATGAAACGACGATAATTTTGTAAACAAAAATAGAGGCAAAACGGTTAGCGATTGCAAGGATGTCCTCATCTGATAATGTATAGTGTAATGTTAGTTTTAGTTAATTAACTAAAACTTAACACTAATTCCTTTCTAATTCTAAATAGACTAATTTCATGGATTAATGTATAACAAAGCAAATGAGACCAATACCATTTCATAACAGTCACCATGATACCTTTCTAAATAAGACTTGCCAACATAAAGAAATAACACTTTTGTTGAAACCATCAAAAAAAATAAAAAAAAAAATAAAAATCACAAAACACATCCACAAATTTAAAGAACATATTATCATTATCTATAAAATGAATCGATTTTAATCACAACACAAATATATATGCACTTTTAACAACATCAGAAATAAAAATAAATACAATGCATCAACATCAAGTATATATATACATAGCTACTGACTATAATAATAAACAAAATATGTATATTATATAGAAATGTGTATATTATATATACGCAGAAAAGATTGATTTGATACCTGCCCTGACGTCACCAAAAGGCTTCTCATCCCTCTGAACTACATTAAATTGTTTAACTCTTTGTTGATAACTTGATATATACGTACAACAATGTCAGCGTGATCATTATGTGTTTAAGTAGGATAATCAGAGAGGAATGAAGCTAATGTTTATCTATTGAAGTTATGATAACACTTAACAAACTCTACTGACTTGATCCGGGCTAACGAATGAGGGAGCCTAATCACCTTCTCCGCTGGAATTCGAGCAGGTTTGTAACCAAGTTCTTCAAGTATTTCCTCAAGCTATAGGAACAGCAAGTCCAAAGTCACAACATTTCATTTCCCATATTGTAACCGAAAAAGACATAATATAGTTCCTCAAAACTACCCGAAACCAACTACATACTTAATGTGATAATTATCAAAATTTGAGTAAAAAGTAGTACAGTACTAACTCGATTTACAAACTCTGTGCGATAAAAGGTCTATTTTTATCGACTATCATCTAAAAGTCATGATTTTTACAAATTATCATCTAAAGGGTCGATTAACAAAATATTAATCAAAATTTTGGTAAAGAGTGGTAGTTGTTCTAACCGAGATTAGTGGATAAAATTAGGGTTTACAAATCGAAAACATACCTCAAAATTCACCGCTAATACTTTCAAACACTCAACCGAACCAAATTGTTCCAACTTCGATTTATCGATCAAAAAGCTTACGCCTTTATTTGTTAGAAGATTATACACTTTTAGGTATGTCAAAATAGGGAAGAGTCCGTATATATGTATTTAACAAAAGATAAAACAGCTTATGACCCTAGTCGAATTCAAAACGAAAACCGTAAAATCGAACTCCAATTCCACCCAAAAACGAAAAAAGAATAAGGAAAAACGTACCTGGATCTCCTTATGGAGTACGCAATTGATTGCCGCCGTCGTTGGTTTGTGATGTTGAGTAGTCGTGGCGGTGGTGTTGACGGCGGTGGCGGTGGCGGTGGCGGTGGCGGTGATGTTGGTGGTAGCGGCGACGGTGGTGGTCGCTGTTGGTGGTGAAGGAGGGATTAGTAAAAGCAGCGGTTGTACAATCTACTGGAGTTGCTCTGAGTTGCAGGAGGGAGAAGACTTTAGGAACTGAAAGTAACAAATGAAAGGGGCGAGAGACTTCTAGATACTAAGGTGACAACAGAGTAAAAAACGCCAGATAGAGACACACTGATTTGGAAGTTAGGGTTAGAAGAGCAGGACCAGAAGCTTCAGGTGAGGAGGAGATGGGATGCAAATAATTAGGGTGAATGAAAATTACAAAAATACGCTTTTTGAATAAAAAATTTGAGTAGTAAAGAAGATGTACCCAATTGTAATAATAATAAAATAATAATAATAATAATAATAATTAGGAAGAGGTCATAGGCTCATTTGGGCCAAATATTTGAGATGGAAAGGCCAAAAAAAAGAAGTCAAAATTGCCGACATCAGCATGACGTCAGCGGTGATGTCATACTGTTACTGTTCACTCGTGGTGGCTGATATACTTATTGTAAATAATAAGTAGATTAAGTCCCTATATACCTTTGCTTTATACATGTAAAAAATAAGAGTAAAATATGTAAGTAAAAAAAAAGCACAATATTGATATTTGTTAAATTATATTTTTTTTTTATCTGCAGTTGACTAAATTACGATGTAGGGAGCATAATATCATCCATAATTGCTTTCATTTATGTTGCAAGAAAAACCTTTCACTTGAATCTCCCACCGTAGCCCTCCTTTTGTCGTCTACCTTTCGGTCTTCGAGACCTTGTCGGAGGTCTATGTTAATTTTTCTTGGCTTTTCATCCATCTTTTTCCTCCATTTTCCAGTTTACTTTCTCCTCATTTCTTTCATGCATTTTCTTCATGTAGTTTTTTTTATGCTGCCATAAGTTTCTTGATTTTGATTTGGCGACCATATGCCTCCCTGTCGCCTTGCTTCACTCTTTCCTCTCGATAGAGGACTAAATCACCTACTTAACACTAATCCAATATCTTATTTCAGTGACAATAGTCTTTTTATTTATGTGAAAAAGAAATTGCATCCTTAAAATATTAAAATTGAAATATTAACAATGATATGATATTTTTTTCCAATGTATTTAGCTTATTTACTTTACCATGACAATTTTTTCAGGATAAAAGCAAAGATTTTATGAGAATGAAATAAGCCTCTTTTTATCTTGCAATGAATGAATCAATCAAATGAATTATTGTCGAGAAGTTAACAAATTTAGAGAACTTACATTTATGATGGGTAATACTTGTTTAAATGAAGTTGAACTATAGACCCAATCCAAAGTGATAGTGTATCCCCCCGTCAAGATAAACGAAGCTAAGCTAACGGAGATATCACGCCTAACGAGGATATGTGACATAAGAATGGATCACAAGAACACATATGTCAAATACAAATTGAGGGCGGGATATCCTCAAACACAAATAAAGGCGCCCAAAAGATAAAAGAAGAATGCTACCAAAGTAGAATCCCAATATTCAGAGTTCGTACAAAACCACTTCCGTTATACGAAGCAATAGTAACGAAGGAACGTGGTGACGAAGAGATCACGGTTACCAATGGACAAGGACTTCTCCTAAAGTCACAAGATCACCTAGACTGAATGAGAGAAGTAAGCGGTTGACCAAACTCGCTTCCACTAACATCCAAATGACAAAAGAGGAATGTTGCAGGGTAGCTTTCTTAAGCCAGCAGGAGTTGCAGTCGGCCGAAGGGAAAGTTCCCTTTGTCTTATCAGAGATCGCCTCGAAGACTGAATCCTCCTAGAAAGCTGATGATAAAGCTATTGCCTAACCCTATAAAAAGGAGAACATGATCTCTGGAGGGGGCATTCACTCTAAGTCACAATTACTCACATACAATAATCTCAATGAGTTACCTTCGTATCTTGGTGACGTAAAGCACGATACCTTTGTGCTACCTTCGGGGAATCGCCAACAAGCATACATACATCATCATATCCTGCTATATTACCCATCCAGTGATCAAACCTCAATATCCTTGTTTCTCCAACAAGGGTTGCCAAGAATTGTACAAACAATTGGCGCCATCCGTGGGACCCCACTTCAATATTCACTTTGTTTGAAAAAAACACAAGATCATGGCAGAATATGATCACCCACCACCCGGTTTCTCTTTACCATCTGAGGTAGACCAGCATGAAACCGGGACACGGACGCCTATCACTCCTGCTATGCCAATAACCACGGATCGGAGTGATTCTGGGCCACCGCCGTTAATCGACAATACTTTCATACTCAATAACTATGATAACATATGCGCCGTTCTCAAAAAGTTACGAGAAGAGGGGTGATAATGCTAAAAACGAACATATATTTCATAGCATTATTCCTCAAGAAAGACAAGCTTTTAGTTGAAATTGTTCTATTTACAAGTGATATTCGTTTAAATAATAAAAGGTGAAGACAAAAGACAGATTCGACGAATTGAAGACGCAAACGACCAAAAAGCTCAAAAGTACAAAAGACAATCAAAGAGGTTCCAATTATTGATAAGAAACGTCTCGAAATTACAAGAGTACAAGATTCAAAACGCAAAGTACAAAATATAAAATTGTACGCAAGGACGTTCGAAAATCCGGAACCGGGACCAGAGTCAACTCTCAACGCTCGACGCAACGGACTAAAAATTACAAGTTAACTATGTATATAAATATAATATAATATATAATTAATTATATTAATTATATATATATTATATATATATTATAAACCGTCGGTAAACAAAGAGCCAAACTCCTCTGAGCTGTAAAAGCAAACTCCGCGACTCGCGGAGTTTGAAGGCCAAAAAGGCCGCGAGTCGCGGAGCCCCCAGTTTTGAAACTCCCTATAAAGCAAACCGAATTCTGATCATTTTCATCATCTTTTTTCTCCTCATTCATACGATATATTTATATTTATAATTTAATTTTAATTTTAATTATAATTCTAATAATAAGGGTATGTTAGCGAATATTGTAAGGGTGTAAGTCGAAATTCTGTCCGTGTAACGCTACGCTATTTTTAATCATTGTAAGTTATGTTCAACCTTTTTACATTAATGTCTCGTAGCTAAGTTATTATTATGCTTATTTAAAACGAAGTAATCATGATGTTGGGCTAATTACTAAAATTGGGTAATTGGGCTTTGTACCATAATTGGAGTTTGGACAAAAGAACGACACTTGTGGAAATTAGACTATGGGCTATTAATGGGCTTTATATTTGTTTAACTAAATGATAGTTTGTTAATGTTAATATAAAGATTTACAATTGGGCGTCCCTATAAATTACCATATACACTCAATCGGACACGATGGGCGGGGTATTTAGATGTACGAATAATCGTTCATTTAACCGGACACGGGAATGGATTAATAGCCACTAGAATAATTAAAACAGGGGTGAAATTATGTACAAGGACATTTGGTATAATTGATAACAAAATATTAAAACCTTGGGTTACACTCAGTCGACATCCTGGTGTAATTATTAAACAAAGTATTAAAATCTTGTTACAGTTTAAATCCCCAATTAGTTGGAATATTTAACTTCGGGTATAAGGATAATTTGACGAGGACACTCGCACTTTATATTTATGACTGATGGACTGTTATGGACAAAAACCAGACGGACATATTAAATAATCCAGGACAAAGGACAATTAACCCATGAGCATAAAACTAAAATCAACACGTCAAACATCATGATTACGGAAGTTTAAATAAGCATAATTCTTTTATTTCATATTTAATTTCCTTTATTTTATATTTAATTGCACTTCTAAATATCGCATTTTTATTATTATTGTATTTAATTGCACTTTTAATTATCGTACTTTTTAATTATCGCAAGTTTATTTTATCGCACTTTTATTATTCGCAATTTCATTATCGTTATTTACTTTATGCTTTAATTTAAGTCTTGTATTCATTTTTAATATTTTACATTTGGTTTTAACTGCGACTAAAGTTTTAAAATCGACAAACCGGTCATTAAACGGTAAAAACCCCCCTTTATAATAATAATATTACTTATATATATATATATTTGTATTTTTATAAAAGTAAACTAATATAGCGTTAAGCTTTGTTTAAAGATTTTCCCCGTGGAACGAACCGGACTTACTAAAAACTACACTACTGTACGATTAGGTACACTGCCTATAAGTGTTGTAGCAAGGTTTAAGTATATCCATTCTATAAATAAATAAATATCTTGTGTAAAATTGTATCGTATTTAATAGTATTTCCTGCAAAAATTTAATAGTATTTTATACCACTCCGCTACCGCATCAAGGGGCAATTACACAGTCGGTGAACCCTCATGTATGATAGTGAGGACGTTGACGAAGAAATAGAAATAGAGGCAAGACCAGCAAGAAGTCTCCCTCTTGCCAGCCAGCCCCAGATCTTACAACTGGCGATCCCTCCGAACATCACTCTTCAGCCGGTGCCTTCGCAACCGGCTCATTCAATGATCACCACCAGTGTCCCGTTGGGCAACTCTGGAGAACCAGTTACGCAGCAATATACCTTCGGGAGTCTGTTTCCTGTTGTTCCGCAAAACATGCCTAACACCAGCACGGTCCTACCAGCCACAGGAGTTATTCCCATGATGACTCATCAAAACGATTCGTTGCCTATGGGGTCACAAATATGGAACGGAGGTAATCCATGGGTTAGTTTACACTACCAAAATGTGTATGTCGGTGGTGCCCCCGTTGCAAACAACCTCCTCCACGAAGCTAATGGAAACATTGGCGGATGATTGGACCAATTCTGGAAGAGTCAGAAAACTCCTTTTATATCTTCGATACAAAATCACCCGCTACCTTTCGGGATGACGATACCTTCCCACCTGGGATATTACGAGGGAAAAGATGACCCTGATGATTTTATAAATATCTTCGAAGGTGCGGCTCGAATGTCGAGGTGGGACACAGCCGTAGCTTGCCAAGCGTTCTCGTACGTGCTCAAAAGCGATGCAAGAATCAGGTTAAATTCTTTGGCAAAGGATTCTGTCTCGAGTTTCGAGGACCTTAAACGACTCTTCAGGTCGAAGTTCAGCCAGCAAAATAAACACAAGAAGAATCATGTTGCTGCCCACAGTATCAAGCAGGAGGAAAGTGAAGCTTCGAGAGCTTTCCTCATCCGGTATATGGATGAAACCCAACAGATCCCCGGACTCCCCGAGTCACAAAGAATCTCAGGACTCTTATACGGCTGTAGGACCCGAGCGTTGGTGGAACACATTAGCCGAGATCTCCCCGACACTTACGAAGCTTTGCTAGACAAAGCGTACGTTTGGTTAGATACTAAAGACACCGCCAATAGCTTCGTATACGAAGAATCCTAGGGTTTTAAGCGGAAATAAAAGGCAGGTCACCGCGAAGAAAAGTCCGGAAGAAGAAACGAGCGGAACATGTTCTCCCCTTACAGAAAGGAAAACATCCCCGGGATCCTCGGAACGTTGATAAAGTAACCTAAAGAAATCTTGGCTACCGAAAGGGCTGCCCAAGCCTTTAAAGCTCCACCAAAGCTGAATAGCAAAGGAAGGATGAGAGATACAAGAAAATTTAGTGACTTTCATAACGACTTCGGGCACGAAACAGACTACTGCATACAGTTGAGGCAGGCCATAGAGGAAGCAGTCAGATCTGGAAAATTAACGCATCTAGTAAAGGGCATACGAAACCCGAAGGTACCGAAGCAAGAGCCTAAACCCAAATAAAAGAAACCAAATGCAGACAACGCCATACTGACTGTCGCAGAATGCTTCGCCGTCGAGAAACTAAGGACCTACAAGAGGGGGAGAAAAAGAGGAGTGATAGACTGGTAAGAGATCTCCTTCCCAGCACTCGATACCATTACTCCCTCTGATAAACCTGTTACAATCAACGAATGAATCTCCGAGAGAGAAGTACATCGAGTTTACTTGGATGGCGGCAGTGCATGCGACATCATGTATGAGCATTACTTCGATCAGCTTAGCCCTGCCATTAAAGCCCGCCTAAGTCCACCAAGAATACCTCTAGTCAGATTCTCCGGGGAAAGATGCTGGCCTATCGGAGAGATAGACCTCGATTTCACCATTAGAGAACCACCGTTGTCCAGAACCGAAACACTAGACTTTGTAGTAGTCTGGTCTACCTCACAGCATAACATTCTGCTAGGGAGAGTAGCCATGATGAAGATGGGAATAATTGCATCTACTTTACACCAATTAGTAAAGTTCCATACGCCCGAAGGTATTGGTACCCTAGTTTCAACCTATGATCGAGAAAAGGTAATCATGGCTATCAGGGAAACAAGGGAAAGACCAGGGGAATGTATCCTTGAAACTAGAGAAGAAGGTGATGTTAAAGCTAAGGGGTATAAAATACTATTAAATTTTACAAGGAAATACTATTAAATATGATACAATTTTACACAAGATATTTATTTATTTATAGAATGGATATACTTAAACCTTGCTACAACACTTATAGGCAGTGTACTTA
This sequence comes from Rutidosis leptorrhynchoides, assembly GCF_046630445.1. Lineage (NCBI taxonomy): Eukaryota > Viridiplantae > Streptophyta > Magnoliopsida > Asterales > Asteraceae > Rutidosis > Rutidosis leptorrhynchoides. The sequence continues at coordinate 155,383,063 of NC_092338.1, read as the reverse complement.
ATCGTACAATAGTGTTGTTTTTAGTAAGTCCGGTTCGTTCCACAGGGAATCTTTTAACAAAGCTTAACGCTATATTAGTTTTATTTTATAAAAATACAAATATATATATAAGTAATATTATTATTATAAAGGGGGGTTTTTACCGTTTAATGACCGGTTTGTCGATTTTAAAACTTTAGTTGCAGTTAAAACAAAATGTAAAAATATTAAATAAATAAAAGACTTAATTTAAAGCGTAAAGTAAATAACGATAATGAAATTGCGATAAATAAAAGTGCAATAAAATAAACTTGCAATAATTAAAAAGTACGATAATTAAAAGTGCAATTAAATATAATAACAATAAATAAAAGTGCGATAATTAGAAGTGCAATTAAATATAAAATAAAGGAAATTAAATATGAAATAAAAGAATTATGCTTATTTAAACTTCCGTAATCATGATGTTTGACGTGTTGATTTTAGTTTTATGCATATGGGTTAATTGTCCTTTGTCCTGAATTATTTAATATGTCCGTCTAGTTTTTGTCCATAACAGTCCATCAGTCATAAATATAAAGTGTGAGTGTCCTCGTCAAATTATCCTTATACCCGAAGTTAAATATTCCAACTAATTGGGGACTTAAACTGTAACAAGGTTTTAATACTTTGTTTAATAATTACACCAGGATGTCGACTGCGTGTAACCCAAGGTTTTAATACTTTGTTATCAATTATGCCAAGTGTCCTTGTACATAATTTCACCCTTGTTTTAATAATTCTAGTGGCTATTAATCCATTCCCGTGTCCGATTAAATAAACGATTATTCGTACATATAAATACCCCTCCCATCGTGTCCGATCGAGTGTATATGGTTATTTATAGGGACGTCCAATTGTAAATCTTTATATTAAAATTAAAAAATTATCATTTAGTTAAACAAATATAAAGCCCATTAATAGCTCATAGTCTAATTTCCACAAGTGTCGTTCTTTTGTCCAAACCCCAATTATGATACAAAGCTCCATTACCCAATTTTAGTAATTAGCCCAACATCATGATTACTTCGTTTTAAATAAGCATAATAATAACTTAGCTACGAGACATTAAATTAAAAAGGTTGAACATAACTTACAATGATTAAAAATAGCGTAGCGTTACACGGACATAATTTCGACTTACACCCTTACAACATTCGCTAACATACCCTTATTATTAGAATTATAATTAAAATTAAAATTAAAATTAAAATATATATATATATATATATATATATATATATATATATATATATATATATATATATATATATATATATATATATATATATATATATATTACGTTTACATATAGAGAAAGAGAGATTTTGTGGATATTTTTACGATCAGAATTCGCTGGCTTTTATAGGAATTTTCGTCCAGGTGAGCTCCGCGAGTCGCGGTTCTTTTAGTCTTCGAACTCCGCAAGTCGCGGAGTTCGTTTTTACAGCTCACTCAGCCTTGGCTCTTTGTTTGCCGACGGATTTAAATATAAATATAATATATAAATAATTTTTAAGAATTATTTAAATATTATATTATATTTATGTGCATAGTTGACTTGTAATTTTTAGTCCGTTGCGTCGAGCGTTGAGAGTTGACTCTGGTCCCGGTTCCGGATTTTCGAACGTCCTTGCGTACAATTTAATATCTCGTACTTTGCGTTTTGAATCTTGTACTCTTGTAATTTTGAGACGTTTCTTATCAATAATTGGAACCTCTTTGATTGTATTTTGTACTTTTGAGCTTTTTGGTCGTTTGCGTCTTCAATTCGTCGAATCTGTCTTTTGTCTTCACCTTTTATTATTTAAATGAAAATCACTTGTAAATAGAACAATTGCAACTAAAAGCTTGTCTTTCTTGATGAATAATGCTATGAAATATATGTTCATTTTTTGCATTATCAAATATTCCCACACTTGGGCGTTGCTTGTCCTCAAGCAATATAGTCTTGAAATACTAGAATCACTTCTTTATTCTTCACACTTTGTACATCCATGCATAACCGTATGTGTTATAGAATGCTTTGGCTGGGTTATACGTAGGATACGGTGGTTGGATCTCTATAGACCAGGGAGGAAATACGGGCGATGGAGTAGGAATATAGTTTCTACCTACATGTTGGCAATGAGCTATGATTTGGTTTTGATGAGCTTGCCAATCTTCAAATGCTCAATGTCTAGCATTTTCATACTCTTGTGAAGCTATAAACCTTTGCATTTCTGTCATTTCATTTCCCCCTCCCACATTACCTGGCTGTTGGTTTCTCTCAACCTGTGAATATCTACCATGGTATTGTACTGCGGCGTTATTTCACCTCTTCAAAACCTTCGCACCATGGTATACATTTAAACCTATTGTATCGCGGGGTTCTGGTTCTTCGACTAATAATCCCCCCCGACTTATATCCACATTGAGATACTCAGCAATTAATGTAATAAATATACCATCTCCTATTATACTGTGTGGTCTCATCCCCCTAACCATAGCTAATAAATAATAACCCACACAATACGGTATACTTACAGCGCTTTGTGGGTCTCGAATACACATGTGATAAAACAAATCCTGTTCATTTACCTTTTCCTTATTCTTACCTCGTTGTGTAATTAAATTGGCTAAAAACCTATGAATTACTCTTAATTCAGCTCTATCTATATCCAAATAAGAGTAATTTCCCCCTTTAAATCGGTGATGGCTAGTCATTTGACTCCATACACCATGCGTATCAAAATTTTCATCAATTTTCCTACCGTTCAATATCAACCCTCTATAATCGGCAGATGCTAACTCCTCAGGCGTATATATACGTAAGGCCTGAGCCATGTCTAGTAGAGACATGTGGCGCATCGAACCTCCTAACAAAAATCTAATAAAAGATCGATCAGTTAAACTAGCTACCCGATCATTTATTTCTATACTACACAACAATTCTTCACACCATACTTTATATACAGGTCTACACATGTTGAATAATCGTACCCAATCGTTAAAAGTAGAATTACCATACCTCTGTGTAAGTAATTCTCTAATTGGCCCGGCCAATTCTACAGCTTCTAACAGTTCCCATTCTATTACCCTAGGTACTTCAACAGATTTAGAATGAAGAGTATGCAAGCCCCTTGAGTATTTTGGATAATCTATCCAAAGTCTGTCAAATCTCAGGTTCGGGTGCTAATCTTCCAAGTGCATATTTGAAAATGTCATAACTGGATGAGGTATATCTTGTTTATAATAGCTATCAACATCCTGTTGTTCCGCATTCTCAGGAGGAGCATTGCGAGCTTGGGATGAAGATTCACCCCTTTCAGTCTGCAAAACACATCAAACACAATTTTTGTGCATCCAAATATGCATTAGTGTCAGCAAAATCATCAATCAAAATAATTACAATGACATGTCCAATTTATATCAAACTTATGATCATTTTCATATTTTTATCAAATCTACACTTTTTCAAATAAGCATATACGAAAATGATCACCAAGTTCATAAGCATTCAACTCAAATAACATGTCAAAATAATCATTACTAGCAATTAAACAAGTTTCAAATTGCATTATCTCTCAAAAATCAAGTTCATGAATTTTAGACTTGAAAAAGTCCACTTTACTTCTCAAAATCATGTTTAGGCTCAAAGTTTGGATCATTTAACTACCTAAACATGTTACACTACTTAATTTAGCAATAATTCATGACAAAAATCGACCATAACCTGTTTATATCAAAAAGCCCCAAATTTGCTCAAGAACACAAACCCTAGATTACTCAAAATTTGAAGTTTAAGGCTTCTAATCATGTTAAATAGCATCAATCTAGGTTATACAAGCATAATACACAAGCAATTTAAGCATAATTACACTAAAAAGCATTAAAATCGAATTGGGGAAAAATTGCTCAAGAACACTAATTTTCGAATTAAATGGTGTTTAGGTGTAGAAATTTACCGTTTTTCTTGAGTAATTCCTTGATAGCATCCTTCTTAACATGATTTTAGTAAAAGATTTGATGATTTTCGGTGAAAAAATTCGATTTTGGGAGTAATTTTTCGGTATTTTTTGCAGTTTATGTGGGTGTTGTGTGTGGACTGAGCTGATTCCAGCGTTTTTATTTTTTTCTGTAATTTCTGAACTCCGCGAGTCGCGGTGATTTTGCCCATCAAACTCCGCGAGTCGCGGTGCTTTTTTTTTAAATCTTAACTTATAAAACAAATATAAAATAAATTTAAAATTTTGTTTTCCTTTGTTTTAGGACGAGGTCGTTTCGGATCGATGTCCTAGTCCGTCCTTCGACAAAATTTTAAAATTTGTCTTTTTGTAGCGATTGTTTTAAAAGCTAAGATTTTTGGGTTTTTTTAATGTTTTTGGCATACTTTAATTCAATAAGTTTAAAAATAATGATAATAAAAGTTCTCGTCCCTCCCTCGGGTAAAGCAATTTCGGTTCAAAGACCTAGTCTTCAACTTACGACGAATTTTAAAAATCATATTTTTAACTTAGCGAAATAAAGTAAATTTTTGTTTTTAAATTCACAACAAACTTAAATTTAAAATGCATAAAATTAAAAATTCACACCAAACTTAATTAAAAATTCATATTATAAATTCACACCAAACTTATATTTAATTTTGTTGTTATACATACAAACTTATATTAAAAATATTAAAATTTTTCAAATATTGACAAACTTAAATATATTGATCTTACAAAGTTCACAATATTAATTTAAGATTTATATATTAATTTTAAAAACATGGTAAAAATAAAATTAAAAATCTTTTTGGCTTTTATCCCACTTTAATCAATCAAATATTATCAAAAATATGCGCCCCTCTTTTCGGTAAAGTAATTTCGGTTCCATGACTTAATTTAACTCATGAAGAATTTTTAAAATATTTTGGGTTGATTGATTAAAGATATTTATACCTTAAGAATAAACGTTAAATTTCGCAGTGATGTAATAAATTTTTGTATGATATCAGTAATTTCGGTCGCCAAACCTAATTTTATTCAATACCAATTTAATACTTTATAGCGAACAAATTAGCGTTTATTATCAAAAGGTTAAAAATAAAAATAAAAACTGTACAGACTTGACTGTGAGATAGTATTCTTAGTGATATGATCTATCCCATTCATAAGATAGTCGGTTTAATTGATTTTCCATGGCTACATAGGCGTAACCTCGAGCATTCAGTGTTTTTTCTTCTAAACATATGAACGGTCCATCTCTACATAAAGTAACAAATTCGGTGTTTGAATAGGTTTGATTATTTGAACATTTACCTCCATGTGACCATTTTCCGCATTTGTGACATCTTTCTAGGTGTCGTGCTCTTCTTTTCGCTTCGGATTTTGATTTTCCTTTACCAAATTGTAACTTATTATCTTCGCATCTGGATTCTTTTCTTACTCCGTCCAATCTTTCTCTGATTACTGATACTAGTTCACTCGGAAGTGTGTCATTATTACGTTTAGTGATCAAAGTGTGTAGCATTAGACCATGGTTTAGTTCACAGGCAGTCTTCATTTCATAAAAACCTAAAAAAAAAAAATTCAGAATGGGGGGAGAAGACTAGTTCTTTAGGGTCTGCTAGGGAAAGACCATTCGGGTTCCATTTTCGAGAACTACACGAAAACAGACAATCTAACTCTAACAGAAATACATATTATCCTTTAAAGACTTGATTCTCCCCACACTTAGTTAGCTGTGGTATCGAAATTGTGATTAACTTCGTTGTCGACTTCCATCGGACTATCTATGTAGTGTTTAACTCTGTGACCATTAACTTTAAATTCAATCCCATTTGAATTTATTAATTCTATCATTCCGTATGGGAAAACTCTTTTGACTATGAATGGTCCAGACCATCTTGATTTCAATTTTCCAGGAAATAGCTTGAATCGTGAATTGAAAAGAAGAACTCTGTCTCCTTCTTTAAATTCTTTTGAACTTCTGATTCTTTTATCATACCATTTCTTCATTCTTTCCTTATAGATTAACGAATTTTCGTATGCTTTATGTCTTAATTCTTCTAATTCGTTTAGTTGACTTAACCGTAGACGTCCAGCTTCATGTAAATCAAGATTACATGTCTTCAAAGCCCAAAATGCTTTGTGTTCAATTTCTACTGGAAGATGACAAGCTTTTCCATAAACGAGTCTAAAAGGTGTGGTTTCAATTGGAGTTTGTAGGCTGTTCTAAAAGCCCAGAGTGCATCCTCCAATTTAATGGACCATTCCTTCGGATTTGATCATACAGTTTTTTCTAGAATACGTTTTAAAGCTCGGTTGGTATTTTCAACTTGTCCACTTGTTTGTGGATGATATGCGGTGGAGATTTTATGAGTTACTCCATATCTTTTGAGAACTTTCTCAAGTTGATTATTACATAAATGAGTTCCCCGATCACTTATTAAAGCTTTCGGTGTTCCAAACTGATGTGCAGCGAGGTGTATATAAAATAGTTTATATTTTACTAGGAAAATACTATTAAATACGATACAATTTTACACAAGATATTTATTTATTTATAGAATGGATATACTTAAACCTTGCTACAACACTTATAGGCAGTGTACCTAATCGTACAGTAGTGTAGTTTTTAGTAAGTCCGGTTCGTTCCACAGGGAAATCTTTAAACAAAGTTCAACGCTATATTAGTTTACTTTTATTAAAAATACAAATATATATATAAGTAATATTATTATTATAAAGGGGGGGTTTTTACCGTTTAATGACCGGTTTGTCGATTTTAAGACTTTAGTCGCAGTTAAAACCTAATGTAAAATATTAAATAAATAAAAGACTTAATTTAAAGCGTAAAGTAAATAACGATAATGAAATTGCGAGTAATAAAAATGCGATAAAATAAAGTTGCGATAATTAAAAAGTACGATAATTAAAAGTGCGATTAAATATAAAATAAAGGAAATTAAATATGAAATAAAAGAATTATGCTTATTTAAACTTCCGTAATCATGATGTTTGACGTGTTGATTTTAGTTTTATGCCCATGGGTTAATTGTCCTTTGTCCTGGATTATTTAATATGTCCGTCTGGTTTTTGTCCATAATAGTCCATCAGTCATAAATATAAAGTGCGAGTGTCCTCGTCAAATTATTATTATACCCGAAGTTAAATATTCCAACTAATTGGGGATTCGAATTGTAACAAGGTTTTAATACTTTGTTTAATGAATACACCAGGTTATCGACTGCGTGTAAACCAAGGTTTTACTACTTTGTTAACAATTACACCAATTACCCTTGAATGTAATTTCACCCCTGTTTTAATTATTCTAGTGGCTATTAATCCATTCCCGTGTCCGGTTAAATGAACGATTATTCGTACATATAAATACCCCGCCCATCGTGTCCGATCGAGTGTATATGGTAATTTATAGGGACGCCCAATTGTAAATCTTTATATTAACATTAACAAACTTTCATTTAGTTAAACAAATATAAAGCCCATTAATAGCCCATAGTCTAGTTTCCACAAGTGTCGTTCTTTTGTCCAAACCCCAATTATGGTACAAAGCCCAATTACCCAATTTTAGTAATTAGCCCAACATCATGATTACTTCGTTTTAAATAAGCATAATAATAACTTAGCTACGAGACATTAATATAAAAAGGTTGAACATAACTTACAATGATTAAAAATAGCGTAGCGTTACACGGACAGAATTTCGACTTACACCCTTACAACATTCGCTAACATACCCTTATTATTATAATTAAAATTAAAATTAAAATATAAATTATATATATATATAAGTTTTACGTATGAATGAGGAAGAAAAAAAGATGATGATTTTTGATCAGAATTCGGTTGGCTTTATAGCCAGAGTTGATTTTTGGGGCTCCGCGACTCGCGGCAAAATCCCCTTCAAACTCCGCGAGTCGCGGAGATAGAAATTACAGCTCAGTCCTTGGAGTTTTCTCCGCCGACGGTTTTTAATATATATATATAATATATATATAATTAATATAATTAATTATATATTATATTATATTTATATACATAGTTAACTTGTAATTTTTAGTCCGTTGCGTCGAGCTTTAAGAGTTGACTTTAGTCCCGGTTCCGGATTTTCGAACGTCCTTGCGTACAATTTTATATTTTGTACTTTGCGTTTTGAATCTTGTACTCTTGTAATTTCGAGACGTTTCTTATCAATAATTGGAACCTTTTTGATTGTCTTTTGTACTTTTGAGCTTTTTGGTCGTTTGCGTCTTCAATTCGTCGAATCTGTCTTTTGTCTTCACCTTTTATTATTTAAACGAATATCTCTTGTAAATAGAACAATTGCAACTAAAAGCTTGTCTTTCTTGAGGAATAATGCTATGAAATATATGTTCGTTTTTAGCATTATCAAATATTCCCACACTTGAGCGTTGCTTGTCCTCAAGCAATATTGTCTTGAAATACTAGAATCACTTCTTTATTCTTCACACTTTGTACATCAGTGATTTCTATACGGCGGTATAAACAATGGTAGTAACGATATGGTTTACAGTCCCACATGACTATAAAAATTTAGATCCATTAAGGAAATTGGATCTTTATGAAAACATTTGATCTTTTGAAAATTAAATCTAGTTTTTTACCCTAGCTAAGTTTTCCGGAATAACCCTTTACCGGTGTTTGCAAAATATTTTTGTGGGTTTGGTGGGTTTCAGATTTGAAAATTTTAGCTCAAAACTTGCGGTTTTGTGTCACCCACTTGCTAACCTTGTATTTGGAAAGCAACACGTCTAGTTTACTTGTCCCGTATATTACCTTTCGGTAAACTACCGTCCGGTTGTAAAGGAAAGCGTTGAACAAGCAACTGTTAAGGCAATGTCCCGTGACATGCTTTTGATTATGGTCTATAACGTGTCGGACGTAATTACTATCCTTGGTAGGAGCAATAGTAAAGCTCTCCCTTATAATTTTTTTTGGTCTGGCACAAGGTCCTGTCTTTGACCATGCTATGCAACCACCGTTCTTACGGTTGACACCCGATTTAGTTCAGGTGACCTAATGAATTCCAGGTGAATTCCTAGGATTTTACGTTCAATGGTAATGAACGCATTGAAAATAGGGTTTTCAGAAAACAAATCGGTTTGTAATTTTGATCAAAATATTTTCTCGTTTAAGCTCGAGTTTAGATATCATTGAATTCCATGAGTTTGTAATTCTCAATCTTTAAGGTCAATCTCTAGGATTGAGTAATATCAGTCTTAAAAGCTGATTTTTAATCTTTTAAGGAGATTATCCTTTCTGGGGATCTGATTCATTAGTCTTATCCAGCTAATTTGCATGGTGCCCCCCCATTGTACGAGATAAATCCTTCTCATGGTTAGGATAAATCTGACCACTTGGCGACCCTGTTTAATGCTGAGGTCCGTGGATTTCCTGCTGATTTTAGAGATGACTTTTCTAGATTTTTCGTCAACCTACAGCTGGTCTGGACGACAACTTCATGACCTAAATCAAGAAGCGCGTTTCTTTTTAGGAAGACTTTACTTCCTTTTAATGATGGAATTGATTCATCATGTAGATCCATCTCTTCTTTTCTTTCATCGGGTAAAACAGTTTAGTTTAGTTCAAAGCAAAAGTATTTTCAGTTATTTGTTACAGATATATGTGACATATGTTTAAAATAACTTGGTAAATTTTCCCACACTTGGCTTTTATTTTCCTTTTTATCGTCCTCTATTCCATTTTAAATGAATTTTAACATTTTAGTTTGTTTCTCAATTTATGTCCTTTCCGAGGTAACAATAATTTCGGTGTTAAAACCTAGTTTTATCGTTCATAAATATGTATAAACATGATTTGAATTCATTTAATTGAAAATTTTGAAAAATTTTACTAGAATTGGGTAGTCAGTATATAAGACTAGGTTCTAATACAACTACTGCTTTACTAGTATTTTTAATGGTAACCAAGTGTTTAATATAAAAATTTTAAAATCTGAAAGAATTTAACCCCTTCCCACACTTAAGATCTTGCAATGCCCTCATTTGCAAGAAATTAGTAACAATTTAAATTATTGAGGGTTATTAGTGTGAAAATGATTAAATTTTTACCAAAGTTTCCAAATATATTGGCGTTTGTTTGCTGAATGATAAATGGTGCACATCATTTGTTCATTCCGTCTTGTTGTTATTTCACATATATTTTGCATCTTGTCGTCAAAATTAGTTGCTTTTGCTGAACTTAATGCCAGTCTTTGAAAATGCGTTGTTTTACCCTGTTGTGTACATAAGATAAACTGCAAACATATATACATATTTTTGAAGTTTGGTATATTACCCCACATTCAAAAATTATTAAAATCTAAGAATAAAAGTTAGATAATTATAAAAATGATTACAATATTAACAATAATATTAAACATATCAATAATTACAAATTACAAAATAAAAAAAATAATAAGTAAACTAAGGATGATATTGGTACCAATAGGGGTTCCAGGCATAACCATAAGTGCTATAGAATGATTCGGCAGGGTCATACGTAGGATATGGTGGCTGCATCTCTATCGACCAAGGAGGGAAGACGGGTTTCGGTGTAGGAATATAGTTTCTACCTATATGTTGGCAATGAGCTATGATCTGGTTCTGATGAACTTTCCAATCTTCAAATGCTCTCTGTCTAGCATTTTCGTATTCCTGAGAAGCTATAAACCTATGCATTTCTTGCATCTCATTCCCCCCTCCTACATTACCTTGCTCCTGGTTTCTCTCCACCTGTGGATGTCTACCATGGTATCGTACAGCGGCGTTATTTCGCCTCTTCAAAACTTTCGTACCATGGTATACATTTAAACCTATAGTATCGCGGGGTTCCGGCTCTTCTAGTAATAATCCCCCCGACTTATATCCACACCGAGATATTCACCAATCAAAGTAATAAAAATACCACCTCCTATTATGCTATGTGGTCGCATCCCCCGAACCATAGCTGATAAATAATAACCCACACAATATGGTATACTTACATCGCTTTGTGGGTCTCGAATACACATATGGTAAAACAAATCTTGTTCATTTACCTTTTCTTTGTTTTTACCCCTTTGTGTAATCGAATTAGCTAAAAACCTATGTATCACTCTTAATTCGGCTCTATCTATATCCAAATAAGAGTAATTTCCCCCTTTGAAACGGTGATGGCTTGTCATTTGACTCCACACACCGTGTGTATCAAAATTCTCATCTATCTTTCTACCGTTTAGTATCAATCCTCTACAATCGGCAGACGCTAACTCCTCAGGCGTATATATACGTAATGCCTGAGCCATGTCCAGTAAAGACATGTGTCGCATCGAACCGCCTAACAAAAATCTAATAAAAGAACGATCGGTTAAACTAGCTACCCGATCATTCAACTCTATACTACATAACAATTCTTCACACCATACTTTATATACAGGTCTGCGTATGGTGAATAAACATATCCAGTCATTAAAAGAAGAATTACCATACCTCTGTACAAGTAATTCCCTAATTGGCTCGGCCAATTCTACAGCTTCTAAGGGTCCCCATTCTATGACCCTTGGTACCTCAACAACCTTGGAATGAAGAGTATGTAAACCCCGTTGATATTTTGGATAATCTATCCAAAGTCTGTCAAATCTCAGGTTCGGGTGCAACTCTTCCAAGTGCATATCTGAAAAGGTCATGACTGGATGAGGTACATCCTGCTTGTAGTAGTTATCTACCTCCTGTTGTTCCAAATTCTCACCAGGAGCATTGCGGGCTTGGGATGAAGATTCACCCCTTTCATTCTGCAAAACACATCAAACACAATTTTTGTGCATCCAAATATGCATTAGTGTCAGCAAAATCATCAATCAAAATAATTACAATGACATTATCAATTTATATCAAACTTAAGCTCATTTTCACATTTTTATCAAATCTACACTTTTTCAAATAAGCATATACGAAAATTTTCGCCAAGTTCATAAGCATTCAACTCAAATAACATGTCAAAATAATCATTACTAGCAATTAAACTAGTCTCAAATGGCATTATCTTTCAAAAATCAAGTTCATGAATTTTGGACTTGAAAAAGTCCACTTTAATTCTCAAAATCATGTTTAGGCTCAAAGTTTGGATCATTTAACTACCTATACATGTTACACTACTCAATTTAGCAACAATTCATGACAAAAATCGGCCATAACCTGTTTATATCAAAAAGCCCCAAATTTGCTCAAGAACACAAACCCTAGATTACTCAAAATTTGAAGTTTAAGGCTTCTAATCATGTTAAACAGCATCAATCTAGGTTATACAAGCATAATACATAAACAATTTAAGCTTAATTACACTAAAAAGCATCAAAATCAAATTGGGGAAAAAATAGCTCAAGAACACCAAATTTCGAATTAAATGGTGTTTAGGTGTAGAAATTTACCGTTTTTATTGAGTAATTCTTATATAGCATCCTTCTCAACATGATTTTAGCAAAAAATTTGGTGATTAACGGTTAAAAATTGGGATTTTGGGGGGTTTTTTTTCGTGTTTTTGCGGAGTGTTTCGAGCTGTATTTTTATTGTTTTGGGGTTGGGACTGATCTGTTCTGCAGTTATATTTTTTTTCCGGTTTTTAGTCCCTCCGCGACTCGCGGAGGTTTTGTACTTCAAACTCCGCGAGTCGCGGAGTTGCTCTTTTTTTTTTTTTTTTTTTAGTCATTAACTTATTAAAACAATTTAGTAATTAATTTTAAAATTTTGTTTCCCTTGTTATTTAGGACGAGGTCGTTTCGGATCGATGTCCTAGTCCGTCCTTCGACAAAATTTTAAAATTTGTCTTTTTGTAGCGATTGTTTTAAAAGCTAAGATTTTTGGGTTTTTTCAATGTTTTTGGCATACTTTAAATCAATAAGATTAAAAATAATGATAATAAAAGTTCTCGTCCCTCCCTCGGGTAAAGCAATTTCAGTTCAAAGACCTAGTCTTCAACTTACGACGAATTTTTAAAAATCATATTCTTAACTTAATGAGATAAAGTAAATTTTTGTTTTTAAATTCACACAACTTAGATATGAAATTCAAAATTAATATTAAAAATTCACACCAAACTTAAAATTTGAAATGCATAAAATTAAAAATTTATATTTTAAAAATTAAAAATTCACACCAAACTTAATTTAAAAATTTATAAATTCATATCAAACTTATATTAATTTTTCAAATATTTTAAATATATTGTTTTTACAAAGTTTACAATATTAATTTAAGATTTAAATATTAAGATTAAAAACATGGTAAAAATAAAATTAAAAATCTTTTTGTCTTTTTATCCCACTTTAATCAATCAAATATTATCAAAAATATGCGCCCCTCTTTTCGGTAAAGTAATTTCGGTTTCAAGACCTAATTTAACTCATGACGAATTTTTGAAATATTTTGGGTTGATTGATTAAAGATATTTATACCTTAAGAATAAACGTTAAATTTCGCAGTGATGTAATAAATTTTTGAATGATATCAATAATTTCGGTCGCCAAACCTAATTTTATTCAATACCAATTTAATACTTTTTAGCGAACAAATTAGCGTTTATTATCAAAAGGTTAAAAATAAAAATAAAAATAAAAACTGTACAGACATACCTGTGAAATAGATTTCTTAGTTATATGATCTATTCCATTCATAAGATAGTCGGTTTAATTGATTTTCCATGGCTACATAGGCGTAACCTCGAGCATTCAGTGTCTTTTCTTCTAAACATATGAACGGTCCGTCTCTGCATAAAGTAACAAATTCGGTATTTGAATAGGTTTGATTATTTGAACATTTACCTCCATGTGACCATTTTCCGCATTTGTGACATCGTTCTAGGTGTCGTGCTCTTCTTTTCGCTGCGGATTTTGATTTTCCTTTACCAAATTGTAACTTATTATCTTCGCATCTGGATTCTTTTCTAACTCCGTCCATTCTTTCTCTGATTACTGATACTAATTCACTCGGTAGTATGTCATTATTTCTTTTAGTGATCAAAGCGTGTAGCATTAGACCATGGTTTAGTTCACAGGCAGTCTTCATTTCGTAAAAACCTAAAAAAAATAAAAATTCAGAATGGGGGGAGAAGACTAGTTCTTTAGGGTCTGCTAGGGAAAGACTATACGTGTTCCATTTTCGAGAACTACACGAAAACAGACAATCTAACTCTAACAGAAATACATATTATCCTTTAAAGACTTGATTCTCCCCACACTTAGTTAGCTGTGGTATTGAAATTGTGATTAACTTCGTTGTCGACTTCCATCGGACCATGTATGTAATGTTTAACTCTGTGACCATTAACTTTAAATTCCATCCCATTTGAATTTATTAATTCTATCGTTCCGTATGGGAAAACTCTTTTGACTATGAATGGTCCAGACCATCTTGATTTCAATTTTCCAGGAAATAGCTTGAATCGTGAATTGAAAAGAAGAACTCTGTCTCCTTCTTTAAATTCTTTTGAACTTCTGATTCTTTTATCATGCCATTTCTTCGTTCTTTCTTTATAGATTAACGAATTTTCGTATGCTTCATGTCTTAATTCTTCTAATTCGTTTAGTTGACTTAATCGTAGACGTCCGGCTTCATGTAAATCAAGATTACATGTCTTCAAAGCCCAAAATGCTTTGTGTTCAATTTCTACTGGAAGATGACATGCTTTTCCATAAACAAGTCTAAAAGGTGTGGTTCCAATTGGAGTTTTGTAGGCTGTTCTAAAAGCCCAGAGTGCATCCTCCAATTTAATGGACCATTCCTTCGAATTTGATCCTACGGTTTTCTCTAGAATACGTTTTAAAGCTCGGTTGGTATTTTCAACTTGTCCACTTTTTTGTGGATGATATGCGGTGGAGATTTTATGAGTTACTCCATATCTTTTAAGAACTTTCTCAAGTTGATTATTACAAAAATGAGTTCCCCGATCACTTATTAAAGCTTTCGGTGTTCCAAACCTTGCAAAAAGACGTTTTAAAAAGTTGACTACAACTCGTGCATCGTTAGTTGGGAAAGCTTGCGCTTCCGCCCATTTAGATACATAATCAATGGCTACGAGTATATATAGATTATTATGAGATTTTGGAAATGGACCCATAAAGTCAATACCCCAAATGTCAAATACTTCACATACTTGGATGACATTTTGCGGCATTTCATCACGTTGACTTATTTTTCCGGCCCTTTGACATGCATCACAGGATTTGCAAAGAAGGTGTGCGTCTTTGTAAATTGTAGGCCAATAGAATCCAGCTTCATAAACTTTTCTTGCTGTTAGTTGAGGCCCATAATGCCCTCCTGTTGGTCCTGTGTGACAATGGTTTAAAATTTTACTAGCTTCATCTCCAAATACACATCGGCGTATTATTCCATCGGGACAACTTTTAAACAGATGTGGATCTTCCCAGAAATAGTGTTTTATATCACTGAAGAATTTCTTTCGTCTTTGGTACGATAATCCTTTTTCAAGGAATCCACAAACTAAGTAGTTTGCATAGTCTGCAAACCATGGGATTTCTTTATAATCTATCTTCAATAGATATTCATCAGGAAAGTTGTCTTGTATGGCCGATTCATTTAGAACTTCTAATTCGGGATTTTCAAGACGAGAAAGATGATCAGCGGCGAGATTTTCTGCTCCTCTTTTATCTCGGATTTCAATATCAAACTCTTGTAAGAGTAAGATCCAACGGATTAATCTTGGTTTAGCATCTTGTTTTGAAAATAGGTATCTAAGAGCAGAATGGTCGGTATAGACCACCGTTTTTGCTAGAACGAGATATGATCGAAATTTGTCAAAAGCAAAGACAATAGCAAGGAGTTCTTTTTCAGTAGTTGTATAGTTCGTTTGTGCTCCTTGTAATGTCTTACTAGCATAATATATAGGTTGAAATCGTTTTTCAATCCTTTGTCCTAAAACGGCTCCCATTGCAAAATCACTTGCATCGCACATTAGTTCAAATGGTAGATTCCAATTTGGTGTTATCATGATTGGTGCATTAGTGAGTTTCTCTTTAAGAATATTAAAAGATTTGATACATTCATCTGAAAAGATGAATGGCGCATCCTTTTCTAGGAGTTTATTCATAGGAGTGGCAATTTTAGAAAAATCTTTTATGAAACGTCGGTAAAAACCGGCATGCCCTAGAAAACTCCTAACTCCTCTAACATTGGTGGGATGTGGAAGTTTAGCAATTACATCTACTTTAGCTCTATCCACTTCAATTCCTTCTTTTGAAATTTTATGTCCAAGAACGATGCCTTCTTTAACCATGAAATGGCATTTCTCCCAATTAAGTACTAGATTTGATTTTTCGCATCTAATTAGCATTCGTTCCAGATTAACTAGACATGATTTAAATGTATCACCGAAGACTGAAAAGTCATCCATGAATACTTCCATGCATTCTTCTATCATGTCATGAAAAATCGCCATCATACACCTTTGAAAGGTTGCAGGGGCGTTGCAAAGTCCAAATGGCATGCGTTTGTAAGCAAAAGTACCATAAGGGCACGTGAATGTGGTTTTCTCTTGATCTTCGGGTGCTATTGGAATTTGAAAATATCCGGAAAATCCATCTAGAAAACAATAGTAACTATTTCCGGCTAATCTTTCCAACATTTGATCTATGAAAGGTAAGGGAAAGTGATCTTTTCTGGTGGGGTCATTTAATTTTCTATAATCAATACATACACGCCATCCTGTTACAGTCCTAGTAGGAATAAGCTCATTTTTCTCATTTGTAATGACAGTCATGCCACCCTTCTTAGGCACGCATTGAACTGGGCTTACCCATGGACTATCAGAGATTGGATATATCAAACCTGCATCTAGCAGTTTAATAATCTCTTTCTTAACTACATCTTGCATATTAGGATTTAGTCTTCGTTGGCGTTGCACATACGTTTTATGACCTTCTTCCATAAGGATTTTATGTGTGCAATACGAAGGACTTATTCCTTTAATATCATGAATCTTCCATGCAATGGCTGGTTTATGAGCTTTCAACACAGAAATGAGTTGTGATTTCTCATTTTCAGTAAGAGAAGACGATATTATTACAGGTAATTCAGATTCACCATGTAAATAAGCGTATTCCAAATGGTTTGGAAGTGGCTTTAACTCTAATTTCGGAGGTTCTTCTATCGATGATTTATATCGATATCTATCTTCTTCTTTTAGCATTTGAATTTCTTCTGTTGTTGGTTCATATCCATTAGCTATAAGTGTAGCTAACATTTCAGCTTCATCAATTGGTTCATTACTTTCTCCTAAAGAACATTCTCCTGTTCCTTGTAATTCTGGAAATTCTTCTAATAATTCTGCATGTGCATCTATAGTTTGAATATAATAACATGTATCATCTGCAGATTGTGGCTGTTGCATTGCTCTATCAACTGAAAAGGTAACACTCTCATCCTCTATACTTAGGGTCAGTTTCTTACCGAACACGTCTATCATTGCTTTAGCCGTGTTTAAGAATGGTCTTCCTAATATGAGAGGAACTTGAGAATCTTCTTCCATGTCCAAAACAACAAAATCTACTGGAAATACTAAAGTACCAACTTTAACTAGCATGTTCTCCATTATCCCTCTAGGATATTTTATTGATCTATCGGCTAGTTGTATGCTTATTCTGGTTGGTTTTAATTCTCCAAGGTCTAGTTTAGCGTATAGTGAATACGACATTAGATTTATACTAGCACCTAAGTCTGCCAATGCTTCTATTGAACTAAGACTACCCAGAAAACATGGAATTGTGAAACTTCCTGGATCAGATAGTTTTTCTGGTATCTTATTCAACAGCACTGCTGAACAATTAGCATTCATAGTAACAGCCGAGAGTTCTTCCATTTTCTTTCTATTTGAGATTAGATCGTTCAAGAATTTAGCATATCTTGGCATTCCTGAAATCACATCAATGAAAGGAAGATTTACATTTATCTGTTTAAACATATCCAAGAATTTGGATTGCACGGCTTCAAGTTTCTCTTTCTTCATTTTACTCGGGTAAGGAAGTGGTGGTTGGTATGGTTTAACATAAGGTTTATCCTTAACTGTGTTATCTTCATTAACCTTTTCAACTACCGGTTCTTTTTCCTTATCTTGATCAGGTTGTGGTTCTTGTGGAGTAGGAATGGTTTCATCAGAAGTTACAGGTATTTCAGGTGATTTAAGTGTTGTACCACTTCTTGTGGTAATAGCTTTAGCTGTTTCATTCCGGGGGTTAGCATTTGTATCGCTTGGTAGACTTCCCGGTTTTCTTTCACCTATTAACCTTGCTAGGTTACTTACTTCTTGTTCCAGATTTTGAATAGAAGCTTGTTGATTTCTAAATGCTTGAGCATTTTGTTCATTGGTTTGTTTTTGAGATGTGAAAAACTGTGTTTGAGTTTCAACTAGCTTCGTCATCATATCTTCTAAATTCGGCTTTTTATCATCGGTTTGTTGTGGTGGTTTGTTTTGAAAATTAGGTCTTTGCTGATTGTAAGTATTATTGGATACTTGTTGATTGCTAGGACCTTGTTGGTTGTTGTATGGAATATTTCGGTTATAATTTTGGTTTTGATTGTAAATCGGTCTTGGCGGTTGATAATTATTCTGATAATTATTTCCAGGCTTTTGGTTTATGTATGAAATATTCTCTCTTTGTTCCATTGTTAATTCAATACTGAGACAATCTTTTGTCAAATGTGGTCCTCCACACTGCTCACAACTAATTCGTATTGAGTGAATATCTTTAGTCATCTTTTCCATTCGTCTCTCGAAAGCATCTATCTTTGCGGAAATGGAATCTAAGTCATGGCTAGAGTCGGCTCTAGCTGCTTTAGATGATCTAATGATATCTTTTTCTTGGTGCCACTCATGTGAGTGGGAAGCAGTATTATCAATAATTTTGTAAGCATCAGTTTCGGTTTTCTTCATAATAGAACCACCAGCTGCTATATTTATGTCTTTTCTTGTAGTGATGTCGCATCCTCGGTAGAATATTTGTACTATTTGATAGGTGTCTAAACCATGTTGCGGACATCCTCTTAATAACTTTCCATATCTTGTCCACGCCTCATATAGAGTTTCATTTGGCTTCTGTGTGAACGTAACAATTTCTGCTTGAAGTCTTACGGCTTTAGATGCAGGAAAGAATTGTTTAAGAAATTTGTCAATTAAAACATCCCATGTATCAATCGCCCCTTCAGGTAACGATTCCAACCAATCTTTGGCTTCTCCCTTTAAAGTCCAGGGAAATAACATGAGATATATCTGTTCATCCTCCACTTCTCGTATTTTAAATAGTGTGCAGATCCTATTAAAGGTACGTAGATGTTCATTTGGATCTTCCTTCGGCGCACCACTAAATTGGCATTGATTAGTCACCATGTGTAGAATTTGTCCTTTGATTTCATAATCTGGTGCATTAATGTCTGGATGAGTAATTGCGTGACCTTGGCCAGTGCGTTTAGCTCTCATTCGGTCTTCCATACTTAAAGGTTCCAGATTCTCCATAATTGAATTTGTTGAATCGGTATCACTAGATGATTCTGATTTAATGGTTCGTTCCTCAACAATCTCTGTTTGAATGATTGGTGGTTCCGGAGGAAAGTTTAATGATTCAGGATCTACGAACCGTTCCTGAATATTCTCTGGATTCTCAATTGTGAGGTTGGGTTCAAAAAATGGATTATCGGAAATTTGAACTGAAGTACTTGGTCTACTGGATGACGATTCTAAAGAAAAATCAACGGCGGTTATATTTGTTAAACGATGTCTTGATCGAGTTACAGGTGGTGAACGTACAAAAGGTGATGAACGTCTTGCTCGGAGCATTCACTGAATATCCTATTAGTTTTAAAAAGGAAAGAAAAATTATAATAAGTTATCCAATCAATAGACTTTTCTGATTTTGCCCACGTTTCGAATAGCCAAAAGATGCAGCAGAGGGGCAGGATTCGTTTGGTCTCAATATAATTGAGGACTGTTTGGCTCCAATAACCCGGTCCACGTACAAATCCAACTATTACTACGAACCAGAAAATTTTGATGTCTATTAATTTAACCACTTAAAATAAATTTTCGTAATTTTAAGAAATTTAGATAAGAAGTAGAATAAAAATCTATGTCCTAAAACTAGAATAGCGAGAAATAAGAGAGAAAAAGAGTTCGTCGAAAAAAAAATCGAAAAAGGAAAAATAATGGTTGAAAAATAAAAGGTGACGGAAAATTAAAAGAAACTTATAAAAACTTAAAAATATTTAACTAACCTAACCTTATTACTACAACTAACTTAAAATTATAATCGCAAATTGAAATTATTAATTGGAATGATAATTGGTACATAATAAAAGGTGTCTAAAAATATTAAAGCTTACAGGAAAAACTAAATCCCAAATAGAAATAACTTAAAAAGAAACTAAAACTTAAAAAGGCGTCGCAAATTTCTAAAGCACCTAAATCTTAGTCTAAAGAAAAAACACTTAAGGAATTCTACGGCAAAGCCTAAAAATCTAGGAGTAAAAATCACTATAGCAAAAACTAAGTTTAAAATTAAATATGAGCTAAAAAAATACAAATATTACGCTACAACGATTAAAAAGGGACAAAAAATATACAAAAAGTTGTAAAAAGTACAATTTTTATAAAAATATTATTTTTATATTATTTATTTAATAAAACTACTAATTTTACAATTTAATAAAACTAATTAATACTAAATACATAAATTAAATAAAAAGTAAAAATAAAACTAAAACTAATAATAATAATAATAATAATAATTAGGTTTAAATAATAATAATAATTAAAAATAACCCGTAATTAATGCAGATTTAGGATTTTTGTCCGTGTGTCAGATGGTCTCCGCGAGTTGCGGTATTTTATAAAGAAAACCCCGCGAGTCGCGGGGTTCAGAGTTTCAGCTGACAGATTTATCTTTTTACGCGTTTTTCTTTATTTATTTATTTTTTTTTTATTTTCTGTTTTTTAAATAAATAAAAGATTTTAAAATAAAACTTATATTTTTATATACTAAAATAAAAATAAAGAAACTTATAAAACTTAAATATTTAACAAAATCTTAAAAATACATATATTTTTGTTTTTCTTTTTATATTTTCGAATTTTTAAAACGTATTTTTACAAAAACGACTTTTAATAAAAGTAAACAAAAAATCTTTTTTTTTTTTTTTATATTAGCGTTGCGCTTCCGGCGTTTAAGATAGTTCCCCGGCAGCGGCGCCAAAAAAATACTTGATGTCGTACGAGGTGTATATAAAATAGTTTATATTTTACTAGGAAAATACTATTAAATACGATACAATTTTACACAAGATATTTATTTATTTATAGAATGGATATACTTAAACCTTGCTACAACACTTATAGGCAGTGTACCTAATCGTACAGTAGTGTAGTTTTTAGTAAGTCCGGTTCGTTCCACAGGGAAATCTTTAAACAAAGCTCAACGCTATATTAGTTTACTTTTATTAAAAATACAAATATATATATAAGTAATATTATTATTATAAAGGGGGGTTTTTTACCGTTTAATGACCGGTTTGTCGATTTTAAGACTTTAGTCGCAGTTAAAACCTAATGTAAAATATTAAATAAATAAAAAACTTAATTTAAAGCGTAAAGTAAATAACGATAATGAAATTGCGAGTAATAAAAATGCGATAAAATAAAATTGCGATAATTAAAAAGTACGATAATTAAAAGTGCGATTAAATATAAAATAAAGGAAATTAAATATGAAATAAAAGAATTATGCTTATTTAAACTTCCGTAATCATGATGTTTGACGTGTTGATTTTAGTTTTATGCCCATGGGTTAATTGTCCTTTGTCCTGGATTATTTAATATGTCCGTCTGGTTTTTGTCCATAATAGTCCATCAGTCATAAATATAAAGTGCGAGTGTCCTCGTCAAATTATTATTATACCCGAAGTTAAATATTCCAACTAATTGGGGATTCGAATTGTAACAAGGTTTTAATACTTTGTTTAATGAATACACCAGGTTATCGACTGCGTGTAAACCAAGGTTTTACTACTTTGTTAACAATTACACCAATTACCCTTGAATGTAATTTCACCCCTGTTTTAATTATTCTAGTGGCTATTAATCCATTCCCGTGTCCGGTTAAATGAACGATT
The DNA here is from genome assembly GCF_046630445.1 of Rutidosis leptorrhynchoides. Lineage (NCBI taxonomy): Eukaryota > Viridiplantae > Streptophyta > Magnoliopsida > Asterales > Asteraceae > Rutidosis > Rutidosis leptorrhynchoides. The sequence goes on along the minus strand of NC_092338.1, from coordinate 155,360,889 downwards.
ATTCGTACATATAAATACCCCGCCCATCGTGTCCGATCGAGTGTATATGGTAATTTATAGGGACGCCCAATTGTAAATCTTTATATTAACATTAACAAACTTTCATTTAGTTAAACAAATATAAAGCCCATTAATAGCCCATAGTCTAGTTTCCACAAGTGTCGTTCTTTTGTCCAAACCCCAATTATGGTACAAAGCCCAATTACCCAATTTTAGTAATTAGCCCAACATCATGATTACTTCGTTTTAAATAAGCATAATAATAACTTAGCTACGAGACATTAATATAAAAAGGTTGAACATAACTTACAATGATTAAAAATAGCGTAGCGTTACACGGACAGAATTTCGACTTACACCCTTACAACATTCGCTAACATACCCTTATTATTATAATTAAAATTAAAATTAAAATATAAATTATATATATATATAAGTTTTACGTATGAATGAGGAAGAAAAAAAGATGATGATTTTTGATCAGAATTCGGTTGGCTTTATAGCTAGAGTTGATTTTTGGGGCTCCGCGACTCGCGGCAAAATCCCCTTCAAACTCCGCGAGTCGCGGAGATAGAAATTACAGCTCAGTCCTTGGAGTTTTCTCTGCCGACGGTTTTTAATATATATATATAATTAATATAATTAATTATATATTATATTATATTTATATACATAGTTAACTTGTAATTTTTAGTCCGTTGCGTCGAGCGTTAAGAGTTGACTTTAGTCCCGGTTCCGGATTTTCGAACGTCCTTGCGTACAATTTTATATTTTGTACTTTGCGTTTTGAATCTTGTACTCTTGTAATTTCGAGACGTTTCTTATCAATAATTGGAACCTTTTTGATTGTCTTTTGTACTTTTGAGCTTTTTGGTCGTTTGCGTCTTCAATTCGTCGAATCTGTCTTTTGTCTTCACCTTTTATTATTTAAACGAATATCTCTTGTAAATAGAACAATTGCAACTAAAAGCTTGTCTTTCTTGAGGAATAATGCTATGAAATATATGTTCGTTTTTAGCATTATCACAAACCTTGCAAAAAGACGTTTTAAAAAGTTGACTACAACTCGTGCATCGTTAGTTGGGAGAGCTTGTGCTTCCGCCCATTTAGATACATAATCAATGGCTACGAGAATATATAGATTATTATGAGATTTTGGAAATGGACCCATAAAGTCAATACCCCAAATGTCAAATACTTCACATACTTGAATGACATTTTGTGGCATTTCATCACGTTGACTTATTTTTCCGGCCCTTTGACAAGCATCACAGGATTTGCAAAGAAGGTGTGCGTCTTTGTAAATTGTAGGCCATTAGAATCCAGCATCATAAATTTTTCTTGCTGTTACTTGAGGCCCATAATGCCCTCCTGTTGGTCCTGTGTGACAATGGTTTAAAATTTTACTAGCTTCATCTCCGAATACACATCGGCGTATTATTCCATCGGGATAACTTTTAAACAGATGTGGATCTTCCCAGAAATAGTGTTTTATATCACTGAAGAATTTCTTTCGTTTTTGGTACGACAATCCTTTTTCAAGGTATCCACATACTAAGTAGTTTGCATAGTCTGCAAACCATGGAATTTCATTATAATCTATCTTCAATAGATATTCATCAGGAAAGTTGTCTTGTATAGCCGATTCATTTAGAACTTCTAATTCAGGATTTTCAAGTCGAGAAAGATGATCAGCGGCGAGATTTTCTGCTCCTTTTTATCTCGGATTTCAATATCGAACTCTTGTAAGAGTAAGATCCAACGGATTAATCTTGGTTTAGCATCTTGTTTAGAAAATAGGTATCTAAGAGCAGAATGGTCGGTATAGACCACCGTTTTTGCTAGAACGAGATATGAACAAAATTTATCAAAAGCAAAGACAATAGCAAGGAGTTCTTTTTCAGTAGTTGTGTAATTTTTTTGTGATCCTTGTAATGTCTTACTATCATAATATATAGGTTGAAATCGTTATTCAATCCTTTGTCCTAAAACGGCTCCCATTGCAAAATCACTTGCATCGCACATTAATTCAAACGATAGATTCCAATTTGGTGTTATCATGATCGGCGCATTAGTGAGTTTCTCTTTAAGAATATTAAAAGATTTGATGCATTCATCTGAAAAGATGAATGGAGCATCTTTTTCTAGGAGTTTATTCATAGGAGTGGCAATTTTAGAAAAATCTTTTATAAAACATCGGTAAAAACCGGCATGCCCTAGAAAAATCCTAACTCCTCTAACATTGGTGGGATGTGGAAGTTTAGCAATTACATCTACTTTAGCTCTATCCACTTCAATTCCTTCCTTTGAGATTTTATGTCCAAGAACGATGCCTTCTTTAACCATGAAATGGCATTTCTCCCAATTAAGAACTAGATTTGATTGTTCGCATCTAATAAGCATTCGTTCAAGATTAGCTAGACATGATTCAAATGTATCACCGAAGACTGAAAAGTCATCCATGAAAACTTCCATGCATTCTTCTATCATGTCGTGAAAAATCGCCATCATGCACCTTTGAAAGGTTGCAGGGGCGTTGCAAAGTCCAAATGGCATGCGTTTGTAAGCAAAAGTACCATAAGGGCACGTGAATGTGGTTTTCTCTTGATCTTCGGGTGCTATTGGAATTTGAAAATATCCGAAAAATCCATCAAGAAAGCAATAGTAACTCTTTCCGGCTAATCTTTCCAACATTTGATCAATGAAAGGTAAGGGAAAGTGATCTTTTTTGGTGGCGTCATTTAATTTTCTATAATCAATACAAACACGCCATCCTGTTACAGTCCTAGTAGGAATAAGCTCATTTTTCTCATTTGTAATGACAGTCATGCCACCCTTCTTAGGCACGCATTGAACTGGGCTTACCCATGGACTATCAGAAATTGGATAAATTAAACCTGCATCAAGCAGTTTAATAATTTCTTTCTTAACTACATCTTGCGTATTAGGATTTAGTCTTCGTTGGCGTTGCACATACGTTTTATGACCTTCTTCCATAAGGATTTTATGTGTGCAATACGAAGGACTTATTCCTTTAATATCATGAATCTTCCATACAATGGCTGGTTTATGAGCTTTCAACACAGAAATGAGTTGTGATTTCTCATTTTCAGTAAGAGAAGACGATATTATTACAGGTAATTCAGATTCACCATGTAAATAAGCATATTCCAAATGGTTTGGAAGTGGCTTTAACTCTAATGTCGGAGGTTCTTCTATCGATGATTTGTATCGATATCTGTCTTCTTCTTTTAGCATTTGAATTTCTTCTGTTGTTGGTTCATATCCATTAGCCATTAGTGTAGCTAACATTTCAGCTTCATTAATTGGTTCAGTTCCTTCTCTTAAATAACATTCTCCTGTTCCTTGTAATTCTGGAAATTCTTCTAACAATTCTGCATGTGATTCTATAGTTTGAATATAATAACATGTATCATCTGCAGATTGCGGTTGTTGCAATGCTCTATCAACTGAAAAGGTAACACTCTCGTCCTCTATACTTAGGGTCAGTTTCTTACCAAACACGTCTATCATTGCTTTAGCCGTGTTTAAGAATGGTCTTCCTAATATGAGAGGAACTTGAGAATCTTCTTCCATGTCCAGAACAACAAAATCTACTGGAAATACTAAAGTACCAACTTTAACTAGCATGTTCTCCATTATCCCTCTAGGATATTTTATTGATCGATCGGCTAGTTGTATGCTTATTCTTGTTGGTTTCAATTCTCCAAGGTCTAGTTTAGCGTATAATGAATATGGCATTAAATTTATACTAGCACCTAAGTCTGCCAATGCTTCTATTGAACTAAGACTACCAAGAAAACATGGAATTGTGAAACTTCCTGAATCAGATAGTTTTTCTGGTATCTTATTCAACAGCACTGCTGAACAATTAGCATTCATAGTAACTGCCGAGAGTTCTTCCATTTTCTTTCTATTCGTGATTAGATCTTTCAAGAATTTAGCATATCTAGGCATTCTTGAAATCACATCAATGAAAGGAAGATTTACATTTATCTGTTTAAACATATCCAAGAATTTGGATTGCTCTGCTTCAAGTTTTTCTTTTTTCATTTTACTTGGGTAAGGAAGTGGTGGTTGGTATGGTTTAACATAAGGTTTATCCTTAACTGTGTTATCTTCATTAACCTTTTCAACTACCGGTTCTTTTTCCTTATCTTGTTCAGGTTGTGGTTCTTGTGGAGTAGGAATAGTTTCATCAGAAGTTTCAGGTTTTTCAGCTGGTTTAAGTGTTGTACCACTTCTTGTGGTAATGGCTTTAGCTGTTTCATTCCGGGGTTAGCATTTGTATCACTAGATAACTTTCCGGTTTTCTTTCACCTATTAACCTTGCTAGGTTACTTACTTCTTGTTCCAAGTTTTGAATAGAAGCTTGTTGATTTCTAAATGCTTGAGCATTTTGTTCATTAGTTTGTTTTTGAGATGTGAAAAACTGCGTTTGAGTTTCAACTAGCTTTGTCATCATATCTTCTAAATTTGGCTTTTTATCATCGGTTTGTGGTGGTTTGTTTTGAAAATTAGGTCTTTGCTGATTGTAAGTATTATTTGATACTTGTTGATTACCAGGACCTTGTTGGTTGTTGTATGGAATATTTCGGTTATAATTCTGGTTTTGATTGCAAATCGGTCTTGGCGGTTGATAATTATTCTGATAATTATTTCCAGGCCTTTGGTTTAGATATGAAACATTCTCTCTTTGTTCCATTGTTAATTCAATACTGAGACAATCTTTTGTCAAATGTGGTCCTCCACACTGCTCACAACTAATTCGTATTGAGTGTATATCCTTAGTCATCTTTTCCATTCGTCTCTCGACAGCATCTATCTTTGCAGAAATGGAATCTAAGCCATGGCTAGAATCGGCTCTAGCTGCTTTAGATGATCTAACGATATCTTTTTCTTGGTGCCACTCATGTGAGTGGGAAGCAGTGTTATCGATAATTTTGTAAGCATCAGTTTCGGTTTTCTTCATAATAGAACCACCAGCTGCTATATCTATGTCTTTTCTTGTAGTGATGTCGCATCCTTGGTAGAATATTTGTACTATTTGACAAGTGTCTAAACCATGTTGCGGACATCCTCTTAATAATTTTCCAAATCTTGTCCACGCCTCATATAGAGTTTCATTCGATTTCTGTGTGAACGTAACAATTTCTCCTTGAAGTCTTACGGCTTTAGATGCCGGAAAGAATTGTTTAAGAAATTTTTTAACTAAAACGTCCCATGTATCAATCGCCCCTTCAGGTAACGATTCCAACCAATCTTTGGCTTCTCCCTTTAAAGTCCAGGAAAATAACATGAGATATATCTGTTCATCCTCAACTTCTCTTATTTTAAATAGTGTGCAGATCCTATTAAAGGTACGAAGATGTTCATTTGGATCTTCCTTCGGCGCACCACTAAATTGGCATTGATTAGTTACCATGTGTAGAATTTGTCCTTTGATTTCATAATCTGGCGCATTAATGTCAGGATGAGTAATTGCGTGACCTTGGCCAGTGCGTTTAGCTCTCATTCGGTCTTCCATACTTAAAGGTTCCAGATTCTCCATAATTGAATTTGTTGAATCGGAATCACTAGAGGATTATGATTTAATGGTTCGTTCCTCAACAATCTCTGTTTGAATGATTGGTGTTTCCGGAGGAAAGTTTAGTGGTTCAGGATCTATGAATCGTCCCTGAATATTCTCCGAATTCTCAATTGTGAGGTCGGGTTCAAAAAATGGATTATCAACGGCGACAATATTAGCTAGATGCCTTGATCTAGTTACAGGTGGTGAACGTACAAAAGGTGGTGAACGTCTTGCTCGATGCATTCACTGAATATCCTATTAGTTTTTAAAAAGGAAAGAAAAATTATATAAGTTATCCAATCAATAGACTTTTCTGATTTTGCCCACGTTTCGAATAGCCAAAAGATGCAGCAGAGGGGCAGGATTCGTTTGGTCTCAATATAATTAAGGACTGTTTGGCTCCAATAACCCGGTCCACGTACAAATCCAACTATTACTACGAACTAGAAAATTTTGATGTCTATCAATTTAATCACTTAAAATAAATTTTCGTAATTTTAAGAAATTTAGATAAGAAGTAGAATAAAAATCTATGTCCTAAAACTAGAATAGCGAGAAATAAGAAAGAAAAAGAGCGCGTCGAAAAAGGTCGAAAAAGAAAAAGATTGAAAAAGAGTGACTATAAAACTTAAAAACACTTGACTAACCCAACCTTATTACTATTACTAACTTAAAATTATAATCGCAAATTGAGATTACTAATTGGAATGATAATTGATACATAGTAAAAGGCGTCTAAATATATTAAAGCTTACAAGTAAAACTATATCCCAAATGACAATATCTTAAAAAGGTATTAAAACTTAAAAAGGCGTCGCAAAATTCTAAAGCACCTAAATCTTAGTCTAAAGAAAAGGCACTTAAGGGATTTTACGGCAAAGCCTAAAAATCTAGAAGTAAAAATAACTATGGCAAAAACTATATCTTAAAACTAAATACTAGCGAAAAACACAAATATTACGCTAAAACAATTAAAAAGGGACAAAATATAAAAATATACTAAAAGTTGTAAAAATTACAATTTTTATAAAAATATTATTTTTATATATTAATAAAACTAAATAAACTTAATATTACAAATTAAATAAATAAAACTAAATTAATTAATATTAATTAACTAAACAAACCCTAATTAGGGTGTTAACAATAAAAATTAAAATATACTCCGTAATTAATGCGATATTAGGGTTCTGTGTGGCCCGTGATAGACGGCTCCGCGAGTCGCGGTTGGTCCGGTTCAATAACTCCGCGAGTCGCGGAGGGTTCAGGCTCAGACGAGATGCAGGTCAAAATTCAACAGGTCAGTTTTATTTATATTTTATTTATTTATTTTTCTGTTTTAAATAAAATATATTTATATAAATTTAATAAAACTTATATTTTAAAACCTAAAATAAAAATAGAAATATTTTATAATTTTATAAATAAAACTCTTAAAACTAGATTTATAAATGTTTTTTTTTCGGTTTTTTTGATTTTATGTTTAAAATAAAAATAAAATAAATAAAACTTATATTTTTATAAAATAAAAATAAAGAAACTTTATAAAACTTAAATATTTAACAAACTCTTAAAAATATTTATATTTTTCTTTTTCTTTTTATGTTTTCGAATATTTAAAACGTATTTTTACAAAAACGTATTTTTTTTATTATGCGTGGCGTTTCGCTTCGGCGATCCCCGGCAGCGGCGCCAAAAATACTTGATGTTAAAGCTAAGGGGTATAAAATACTATTAAATTTTACATGGAAATACTATTAAATATGATACAATTTTACACAAGATATTTATTTATTTATAGAATGGATATACTTAAACCTTGCTACAACACTTATAGGCAGTGTACCTAATCGTACAGTAGTGTTGTTTTTAGTAAGTCCGGTTCGTTCCACAGGGAATCTTTTAACAAAGCTTAACGCTATATTAGTTTTATTTTATAAAAATACAAATATATATATAAGTAATATTATTATTATAAAGGGGGGGTTTTACCGTTTAATGACCGGTTTGTCGATTTTAAAACTTTAGTTGCAGTTAAAACAAAATGTAAAAATATTAAATAAATAAAAGACTTAATTTAAAGCGTAAAGTAAATAACGATAATGAAATTGCGATAAATAAAAGTGCGATAAAATAAACTTGCAATAATTAAAAAGTACGATAATTAAAAGTGCAATTAAATATAATAACAATAAATAAAAGTGCGATAATTATAAGTGCAATTAAATATAAAATAAAGGAAATTAAATATGAAATAAAAGAATTATGCTTATTTAAACTTCCGTAATCATGATGTTTGACGTGTTGATTTTAGTTTTATGCCCATGGGTTAATTGGCCTTTGTCCTGGATTATTTAATATGTCCGTCTGGTTTTTGTCCATAACAGTCCATCAGTCATAAATATAAAGTGCGAGTGTCATCGTCAAATTATCCTTATACCTGAAGTTAAATATTCCAACTAATTGGGGACTTAAACTGTAACAAGGTTTTAATACTTTGTTTAATAATTACACCAGGATGTCGACTGCGTGTAACCCAAGGTTTTAATACTTTGTTATCAATTATGCCAAGTGTCCTTGTACATAATTTCACCCCTGTTTTAATAATTCTAGTGGCTATTAATCCATTCCCGTGTCCGGTTAAATGAACGATTATTCGTACATATAAATACCCCGCCCATCGTGTCCGATCGAGTGTATATGGTTATTTATAGGTACTTCTAATTGTAAATCTTTATATTAAAATTAACAAACTATCATTTAGTTAAACAAATATAAAGCCCATTAATAGCCCATAGTCTAATTTCCACAAGTGTCGTTCTTTTGTCCAAACCCCAATTATGGTACAAAGCCCAATTACCCAATTTTAATATTTTTAGCCCAACATCATGATTACTTCAGATTAAATAAGCATAATAATAACTTAGCTACGAGACATTAAATTAAAAAGGTTGAACATAACTTACAATGATTAAAAATAGCGTAGCGTTACACGGACAGAATTTCGACTTACACCCTTACAACATTCGCTAACATACCCTTATTATTAGAATTATAATTAAAATTAAAATTAAAATTAAAATATATATATATATATATATATATATATATATATATATATATATATATATATATATATATATATATATATATATATATATATATATATTACGTTTACATATAGAGAAAGAGAGATTTTATGGATATTTTTACGATCAGAATTCGCTGGCTTTTATCGGAATTTTCGTCCAGGTGAGCTCCGCGAGTCGCGGTTCTTTTAGTCTTCAAACTCCGCAAGTCGCGGAGTTCGTTTTTACAGCTCACTCAGCCTTGGCTCTTTGTTTGCCGACGGATTTAAATATAAATATAATATATAAATAATTTTTAAGAATTATTTAAATATTATATTATATTTATGTGCATAGTTGACTTGTAATTTTTAGTCCGTTGCGTCGAGCGTTGAGAGTTGACTCTGGTCCCGGTTCCGGATTTTCGAACGTCCTTGCGTACAATTTAATATCTCGTACTTTGCGTTTTGAATCTTGTACTCTTGTAATTTTGAGACGTTTCTTATCAATAATTGGAACCTCTTTGATTGTATTTTATACTTTTGAGCTTTTTGGTCGTTTGCGTCTTCAATTCGTCGAATCTGTCTTTTGTCTTCTCCTTTTATTATTTAAACGAAAATCACTTGTAAAGAGAACAATTGCAACTAAAAGCTTGTCTTTCTTGAGGAATAATGCTATGAAATATATGTTCGTTTTTAGCATTATCAGAAGGTCTGAGTGAAGAGAAAATCTCCATCAACCCTCTGTTCCCTGAGCAAGAAGTAACTATCGGAGTTTCACTACCTACGAAAATGAAGAAAAAACTCCGCAAGTTACTACAGGCCAATTTCGATATCTTCGCTTGGGAGTACGGAGATATGACCGGTATCCCTCGAACGCTCAGTATCGATGGAACGACCTTCTCCACAGAGCATAAGCTCAACGAATACAAGCACCTAGATCCGATACATCAGAAGAAAAGAAACCTCGCCAGCGAGAGAGATGAGGCTGCTTGCAGAGAGGTTGAAGTACTACTCTGAGCTGGCATAATCCGAGAAGGAAAATACCCCACTTGGGTTGCAAACCCCGTCTTGGTGAAAAAATCTGATGGAGGATGGAGAATGTGTGTCGATTTCACAAATATCAATAGAGCTTGCCCAAAGGATTGCTATCCTTTGCCGGAGATTGATTGGAAGGTAGAGTCCCTAACCGGGTACAAATATAATTGTTTTCTTGATTCCTACAAGGGTTATCATCAGATTCAAATGGCCGAAGAAGACGAAGAAAATACATCATTCTTCACAAGTAAGGGGATCTACTGTTATAAGAAGATGCCCTTCGGACTAAAAACCGCCGAAGCTACATACCAAAGGCTGGTAGACAAAGTTTTTCGTAAGCAGTTGGGGAGAAACTTGGAGGCTTATGTTGACGATATGGTGATCAAAAGCTTCGAAGAGAACACTTTGTTGAAAGACATTCAGGAAACCTTCGACACTATTCGGACGGTCAACATGAAGCTAAACCCCGAGAAATGTTTGTTCGGGGTAGAAGAAGGAAGGTTCCTAGGATATTATATCACTAAGAAAGGAATCTTAGCAAACCCGGAGAAAGTAGACAAGCTGCAACAACTCAAAACCCCAACCACAGTCAAAGAAATGCAGAGTTTAAACGGGAAGCTTGCGTCATTAAGCCGTTTTCTGTCCAGGGGGGCTGAAAAGCAGTTACCTTTCCTCAAAGTTTTAAAAGGATGTTTGGGAGCGAAAAAGATATCTTGGACCGAAGAAGCAGAACAAGCCTTCGTCGATATGAAGGTACACATAGCTAACCTGCCAACAATGACATCGCCAAAGTTAGGGGAAACACTCTATCTCTACCTAGTAACGTCCAAGGAATGCATTAGTACGGTGTTAATAGCAGAGCGAGAAAGGATACAGGTCCAGATATACTTCGTAAGCCGGGTTCTACAAGGTGCGGAAGTCAACTATCCAGAACTCGAAAAGCTCACACTCGCCCTAGTTCATTCAGCAAGGAAACTGCGAAGGTACTTTCAAGCTCACCCTATCATTGTGTTAACTAACAAGCAAATTAAACAGGTGCTCATGAAGCCAGAAAAGTCGGGTAGAATGGCCAAATGGGCCATAGAGATCGGGGAACATGACATCGAATTTCAAGCTCGTCATTCAATTAAAGCCCAAGTGTTAGCAGACTTCATGGCAGAAACAACAGAGACAGATGAAAGGAGTGACTCTACCTTCACACAAATTATCACTCCGCCTGTTGAAATGAAGGAATGGAAATTGTTCACCGGCGGAGCTTCTAGATCTGATGGCTCAGGGGCAGGGCTTATGTTAATTAACCCGGAGGGGCAAGAGTTTGCTTATGCGCTACGCTTCGAATTCAACATAACCAACAACGAAGCAGAATATGAAGCTCTTCTCGCCAGGCTCAGAATAGCGAAAGAAATGAAAATTGAGCATTTGCAAGCCTTTGTAGATTCCCAACTTGTTGCTAACCAGGTTTTAGGTATCTTTGAAGCAAGACAACCTACCATAAAACTCTACCTGTCAAAGGTCAGGGAAATAGTGGAAAGCTTCAGAAGCTTCACAATCGAACATGTGAGAAGGAGTCAAAAAAAGAAAGTAGATGCCCTGAGCAAATTAGCTTCTATCACTTTCGCGCACCTGGCAAAAGAAGTATTAGTCGAAGTGTTAGAAAAAAGGTCCATCGAAGCTCCAAGAAGTCCATGACTTAATCACTGAAGAAGAAAACACATGGATGAAGCCAATAAAGGAGTACTTGGAACTCGGAATTTTACCCAAGGATAAAAGGGAAGCTGCGCTGATTCGGGAAGTAGCATACAAGAAAACGATTGAGAAGTATTACAATAAGCGAGTTAAACCATTGGTATACAAGGTCGGGGACTATGTCCTAAGGCTCAACAGTACTGTCAAAGTAGAATACGAAGGAAAGATAGGTCCAACTTGGGAAGGCCCATACATAATCTCCGAAGCTTTTGGGAATGGTTCATACAAACTTGAAACCACAGAGGGAAAACAGATCCCCAGAACCTGGAATAGAGTAAACCTTTGAAAGTTTTATTTCTAGACTTTTAGCAGTATGAAAGTAGGAAAATTTGTAATGGGTAGTTGAAACTTACACGCTTCCTACCACAAGAAATTTGAATGCAATCCTACTATCTTTTGAAAACACCAAGCTTAATATTGTAATACTTGCCATACTTAAGCAATATGCAAGAGGTAGCCCAAGAGGTATACCGAAGCTATTGCAGAGTATTCCCAAGAGGAATACTTGTCAAACTCTAGCAATATGCAAGAAGTAGCCCAAGAGGTATACCGAAGCTATTGCAGAGTATTCCCAAGAGGAATACTTGTCAAACTTAAAGCAAAATGCAAAATGTAACCCAAGAGGTATACCGAAGCTATTGCAGAGTATTCCCAAGAGGAATACTTGTCAAACTATAGCAATATGCAAGAGGTATACCGAAGCTATTGCAGAGTATTCCCAAGAGGAATACTTCTCAAGCTCTAGCAATGTGCAAGAGGTAGCCCAAGAGGTATACCGAAGCTATTGCAGAGTATTCCCAAGAGGAATACTTGTCAAACACTAGCAATACGCAAGAGGTAGCTGATGTTAAAGCTAAGGGGTATAAAATACTATTAAATTTTACAAGGAAATACTATTAAATACGATACAATTTTACACAAGATATTTATTTATTTATTGAATGGATATACTTAAACCTTGCTACAACACTTATAGGCAGTGTACCTAATCGTACAGTAGTGTAGTTTTTAGTAAGTCCGGTTCATTCCACGGGGAATCTTTTTCACAAAGCTTAACGCTATATTAGTTTAAATTTATAAAAATACAAATATATATAATATTATTATTATAAAGGGGGTTTTTACCGTTTAATGACCGGTTTGTCGATTTTAAAAACTTTAGTTGCAGTTAAAACAAAATGTAAAATATTAAATAAATAAAAGACTTAATTTAAAGCGTAAAGTAAATAACGATAATGAAATTGCGAATAATAAAAGTGCGATAAAATAAACTTGCGATAATTAAAAAGTACGATAATTAAAAGTGCAATTAAATACAATAACAATAAATAAAAATGCGATAATTAGAAGTGCAATTAAATATAAAATAAAGGAAATTAAATATGAAATAAAAGAATTATGCTTATTTAAACTTCCGTAATCATGATGTTTGACGTGTTGATTTTAGTTTTATGCCCATGGGTTAATTGTCCTTTGTCCTGGATTATTTAATATGTCCGTCTGGTTTTTGTCCATAACAGTCCATCAGTCATAAATATAAAGTGCGAGTGTCCTCGTCAAATTATCCTTATACCCGAAGTTTAAATATTCCAACTAATTGGGGACTTAAATTGTAACAAGATTTTAATACTTTGTTTAATAATTACACCAGGATGTCGACTGAGTGTAACCCAAGGTTTTAATACTTTGTTATCAATTATGCCAAGTGTCCTTGTACATAATTTCACCCCTGTTTTAATAATTCTAGTGGCTATTAATCCATTCCCGTGTCCGGTTAAATGAACGATTATTCGTACATATAAATACCCCGCCCATCGTGTCCGATCGAGTGTATATGGTTATTTATAGGTACGTCCAATTGTAAATATTTATATTAAAATTAACAAACTATCATTTAATTAAACAAATATAAAGTCCATTAATAGCCCATAGTCTAATTTCCACAAGTGTCGTTCTTTTGTCCAAACCCCAATTATGGTACAAAGCCCAATTACCCAATTTTAATATTTTTAGCCCAACATCATGATTACTTCGGATTAAATAAGCATAATAATAACTTAGCTACGAGACATTAAATTAAAAAGGTTGAACATAACTTACAATGATTAAAAATAGCGTAGCGTTACACGGACAGAATTTCGACTTACACCCTTACAACATTCGCTAACATACCCTTATTATTAGGATTTAAAATTAAAATTAAAATTAAAATATAAATATAAATATATACGTTTACATATTGATAGAGAGATTGATATATATTTTATTTTACGTTCACCAAACTGCGAATTTATAGGCCTGTGAACTAAAAAAGGAGCTCATGCGATCACATGAGCTTTGCTCTTCAAGGCCATGCGACCGCATGGCCAGCTGGGGAGGCTCACATTTGGTTGTTTTCTTCTACCGACGGTTTTATAATATAATATAATATATATATTAATTTTAAGAATTAATTATATATTATATTATATTTATGTGCATATTTGACTTGTAATTTTTAGTCCGTTGCGTCGAGCGTTGAGAGTTGACTCTGGTCCCGGTTCCGGATTTTCGAACGTCCTTGCGTACAATTTAATATCTTGTACTTTGCGTTTTGAATCTTGTACTCTTGTAATTTTGAGACGTTTCTTATCAATAATTGGAACCTCATTGATTGTATTTTTTACTTTTGAGCTTTTTGGTCGTTTGCGTCTTCAATTCGTCGAATCTGTCTTTTGTCTTCACCTTTTATTATTTAAACGAATATCACTTGTAAATAGAACAGTTGCAACTAAAAGCTTGTCTTTCTTGAGGAATAATGCTATGAAATATATGTTCGTTTTTAGCATTATCAAATATTCCCACACTTGAGCGTTGCTTGTCCTCAAGCAATATAGTCTTGAAATACAAGAATCACTTCTTTATTCTTCACACTTTGTACATCAGTGATTTCTTTACGGCGGTATAAACAATGGTAGTAACGATGTGGTTTACAGTCCCACATGACTATAAAATTTAGATCCATTAAGGAAATTGGATCTTTATGAAAATATTTGATCTTTTAAAAATTAAATCTAGTTTTTACCCTAGATAAGTTTTCCGGAAAATTTTAGATTTGAAAATTTTAGCTCAAAACTTGCGGTTTTGTGTCACCCACTTGCTAACCTTGTATTAGGAAAGCAACACGTCCAGTTTACTTGTCCCGTATATTACCTTTCGGTAAACTACCGTCCGGTTGTAAAGGAAAGCGTTGAACAAGCAACTGTTAAGGCAATGTCCCCTGACATGCTTTTAATTATGGTCTATAACGTGTCGGACGCAATTACTATCCTTTGTAGGAGCAATAGTAAAGCTCACCCTTATAATTTGTCGGTCTGGCACAAGGTCCTGTCTTTAACCATGCTTTGCAACCACCGTTCTTACGGTTGACACCCGATTTGGTTCAGATGACCTAATGAATTCCAGGTGAATTCCTAGGATTTTACGTTCAATGGTAATGAACGCATTGAAAATGGGTTTTCAGAAAACAAATCAGTTTATAATTTGATCAAAATATTTTCTCGTTCAAGCTCGAGTTTAGATATCATTGAATTCTATGAGTTTGAATTCTCAATCTTTAAGGTCAATCTCTAGGATTGAGTAATATCAGGCTTAAAAGCTGATTTTTAATCTTTAAGGAGATTATCCTTTCTGGGGATCTGATTCATTAGTCTTATCCAGCTAATTTGCACGGTGCCCCCTATTTTACGAGATAAATCCTTCTCATGGTTAGGATAAATCTGACCACTTGGCGACCCTGTTTAAAGCTGAGGTCCGTGGATTTCCTGCTGATTTTAGTGATGACTTTTCTAGGTTTTTCATCAACCTACAGCTGGTCTGGACGACAACTTCATGACCTAAATCAAGAAGCGCGTTTCTTTTTCGGAAGACTTTACTTCCTTTTAATGATGGAATTGATTCATCGTGTAGATCCATCTCTTCTTTTCTTTCATCGGGTAAAATAGTTTAGTTTAGTCCAAAGCAAAAGTATTTTCAGTTATTTGTTACAGAAATATGTGACATATGTTTAAGATAACTTGGTAATTTTTCCCACACTTGGCTTTTATTTTCCTTTTTATTGTCCTCTATTCCATTTTAAATGAATTTTAACATTTTGGTTTGTTTCTCAATTTATGTCCTTTCTGAGGTAACAATAATTTCGGTGTTAACACCTAGTTTTATCGTTCATAAATATGTATAAACATGATTTTGAGTTCATTTAATTGAAAATTTTGAAAAATTTTACTAGAATTGGGTAGTCAGTATATAAGACTAGGGCTTTTCTTTATCATCAGAGAGCACTAGATTCTAATACAACTACTACGTTACTAGTATTTTTAATGGTAACCAAGTGTTTAAGATAAAAATTTTAAAAATCCGAAAGAATTTAACCCCTTCGCACACTTAAGATCTTGCAATGCCCTCATTTGCAAGAAATCAGTAACAATTTAAATTATTGAGGGTGATTAGCGTAAAAATGATTAAATTTTACCAAAGTTTCCAAACATATTGGCGTTTGGTTGCTGAATGATAAATGGTGCATATCATTTGTTCATTTCGTCTGTTGTTACATCACATTTATTTGTCATCTTGTCGTCAAAATTAGTAGCTTTTGCTGAACTTAATGCCAGTCTTTGAAAATACGCTGTTTTACCCTGTTTTGTACAATTTACAATATACATACATACAAATATAAACATGCATGGCAATTTGAAATGGGACTTAATATCCCACTTTCAAATCCTAAATGTGAAATATTAGTACACAATAATAATAAAAATGATAAAGATTACATAAGTATATTCAATAACATAAGTTTAAACATGAATAAGTAAAAAGATAAAAACATAAAAATCATATAAATAACCAAATGGAACTAAATCAGTCTGGATATGGGTTCCAGTTCATCTCGTCAGGTGAGTTCCATTGTTGGTTATAGGTGTTTTGATAGGCTTGGTTATAGTCATACCGGTTAAAGGGTGGTCGGATATCGGGGCTATGTGGCGGAAAATGAGCAGGTCGAGTAGGTACGTAATTATTTGGTACCTGATATGATAGCTGGCTCATGATTTGGTGCTGATGAACTAACCAGCTATCGTGTTGGCGTCGCCTATAATCCTCGTATACTCGCTCGGAGTTCCACTGCTCATACATACTATGTCTGGCCGCGTTCGTCATTGCTTCCTCATCTATACGAACGTGGACGTCAAGAATAGCATCTCGAAAGACATCCCTAATGTCTTCCGCCTCCTCCATTTCCTCGTCTGAGCCTCTCTCTACATGAGGATGAGATCCCTCATAGGGTACTGCCTGGTTACGTCTACTTTTCAATACCTTAGCACCCACATAAACTTTCAATCCTAAGGGCTCAACCTGTTCTCTACAAAGCTGTAATGGACCCCCTTGGTTCCTATCAACACCTAAATACTCTCCAATGAGAGTAACAAAAATACCTCCTCCTATTATACTCCCGTCCTGCATTCCCTCTACCATTTTAGATAAATAAAAATCAACACAATAAGGGATATTGACAAAGCTTCTAGGATCTCGAATACACTTTAGGTAGAATAAATCATGTAAGGTAATTTTTTCTTTATTATGACCTCTATGTGTAATCGAGTTAGCCAAAAATCTATGAATAATACGAAACTCGGCTCTGTCAATATGTGTATAGGAGTGTCCTCCTGCTCGTGTAAAAACATCAAAATGTGACATACGCCTCCAAATGGCGTCAGCGTCAAAGTTACTATCTACCCTTTCACCATAATGAATCAAATTTGTACAATCGGGTAATAGCAACTCACCAGGAGTATATATCTGTAAGGCCCTGACCATGTCCAGCGTGGACATTCTGTACATCCTACCGCCAAGGATAAACCTAAGAAATCTTCTATCATCTATTCTAACTATATTTGTATCAAGTGATACAGTACTCATCAACTCAACACACTATTCCTTATATACAGGTCTACGAATGGTGAAAAGACGTTCCCAATCTGTAAAAGAAGAACTGCCATACCCTTGAACTAAAAGCTGTCTAACACGGTCAACTATATGGACCGTTTCCAAAGGGGCCCAATCGATTACCCTTGGCACCTCTACATTTTTTGTTACCAATTTGAATTTGTTCCTTTGATATGTCTCGTAATCTCTCCATCTCCTATCAAATCTCAGATTAGGATGCAGAGTGTGCTCAGGAATTGTTGGGAATTCTACTGGCGGCCTCATTGGGAATACTATGAATTCATCAACAAACTGTACCGGATCATAATAAGGTATGTGCTGATCAGGCTGTTGTTGTTCCTGTTGTGGTTCT
Organism: Rutidosis leptorrhynchoides; assembly: GCF_046630445.1. Classification (NCBI taxonomy): domain Eukaryota; kingdom Viridiplantae; phylum Streptophyta; class Magnoliopsida; order Asterales; family Asteraceae; genus Rutidosis; species Rutidosis leptorrhynchoides. The sequence continues at coordinate 155,343,111 of NC_092338.1, read as the reverse complement.
TGTTCGTGTTGCATTTCTGGTTCTGGTTCTGGTGCTGGTGCTGGTCGTCTAGATGATGATGCTCCTGAACCTCTAGTATCGGCTTTCTGCAAAACACATTAAATACAAAATTTGTGCATCCAAATATGCATTAGTGTCAGCAAAATAACAACTTAAAACAATCACTATAACATGTTAAATCAAAATTAAACTTATACACATTTTCACAATTTTTCACAATTCTACACTTTTCAAATAAGCACATATGAAAATGTATACAAAGTTCATAAGCATTTAACTCAAATAACATGTCAAAATAGTCATTACTAATAATTAAACAAGTCTCAAATGACATTTACATCAAATTAATCAAGTTCATGAATTTTGGACTTAAAAGTCCACTTTAATCTCCAAAAATCATGTTTAGGATCAATGTTTGGATCATTTAACTATCTAAACATGTTACACTACTCAATTTAGCAATAATTCATGACAAAAATTGGCCATAACCTGTTTATATCAAAAAGCCCCAAATTGCTCAAGAACACAAACCCTAGATTTCTAAAAATTTTGAAGTTTTTGGCTTCAAATCATGTTAAATAGCATCAATATAGGTTATACATGCATAAAATACTAACAATTTAACACTAATTACACTAGAAATTAACAAAATTGCATTAGGTAAAAAATTGGTAATTATCACAAAAACTATGAATTTATAGAGTTTAGGGGTGTAATTTTTACCATTTTGCTGAAGAATGAGAATCTAGGCATGATTAGAGCAAGAAAAATGAAGAATTACGGTGAAAAAATGATGAAATTTGGTGAAGATTTGAGGTATTTTTCATGTATGTGTGTGTGAAGTGGTAAAGAACACAGCTCGCTGGCTGTTTTGAGTCTGGCCAGATTTTTGCCTCCATGCGATCGCATGGAGGTTTAGGGATAATCCCATGCAATCGCATGGGTGCCCGGCTGTAACGACCCGGAAATTTCCGACCAAATTTAAACTCTAATCTCTATATGGTTCCGACACGATAAGCAAAAACCCTAAAGTTGACCCGCACTTTTTCGATCGTTCTATACTTATAAGATTAATATTTACATAAATTAAACCTTACCAACATGATAAGCAATCCAAATTGTTGAGACTTATGTTTTCGAAAAGAGTTTTACACAACGTTTGACCGTCTAGTTTGACCGATGATATCACGAACTATACAATATATGATAATTATACGTTTGTGTATATATATGTATATATACATATTTAACATGATCTAAGAATGTTTTAATATCTCATTTTGTATTAATAACAATAAGTTATAAGTATATTTTGAAACTACTAACTTAAGTTTTCAAAACGATAACCATACGTAACGTTATTTGACTTAAATACTTATGACCTATAATGTTTATACATATATCGTATAAGTAATGTATTTAATCACTTTTAAAGACTTAAATACATAAAACAATATAAGTATATTTACAAAAGATAGCTATATTTGAATCCTCGTTCCGTTTTCTCAAAGATTTCTATACGTATACCTAGGGTATATGTACCCGTATCATACGCAGCTTCTAGATGTATTTACTATTGGTATATACCAATAAAAATCTGCTCCTTAGCAGCCTTAAATGATTAAGAAACATGTGGAACCAACCATTTGTCAAGTAGCATGAATTATTTAGCAAGAAAACAAAGTTAGGTATCTTTTTTTTCCTTTATAACCTAAAAACGTTTTTATGCATGCACACCATTTCTTCACCCCATTTTCTCATACTTACACTTCCATTTCTCTCTCAAAATACTCTTAACTTCATACTTGATCATCTCCAAGCATTTTCCCCATCATTTAGCTTCAAAAACCTTACTTAAACACCATAAGAAAACCATACAAAAACACCTCAAGAAATCCTTCCAAGAACACAAACTTACTTCCAATCTTTCATCCAATTCCATCACCCTTTTGGTTCTAGCTTTTTACTCCTCTTTTACAGCAACCTTGTCCAAGGAACTTGAGGTAGTATCTATGTTCATAACCTTATTCGATTCATATATATATAGCTATCATATTTTGTGGTATACAATTTTAACAACAAGAACATAGTTTGAAAGTTTTCAAACTTGTTTGCAAACTAAATAGATCCTTCTAACTTAACTTTTAAAATACTTCAAGACCTGTAATATAACTTAAATATATGCTAACTTAACAAGGTATAACTTGGTTTTTCAAAGAATATCTTAAAAACTGTTTTTACGACGTCGGAGTGTAACCGGGGACTGTTTTGGGTTGGATAATTAAAAACTATCTTAAACTTTGAATTGGAGGTTTATGTTCTGGAAAAATGATTTTTACTATAAATATGTTAACACATAAAAATTTCATGATTTAATTCAAAGTATAAGTATTTTTAGAAAAATGGTCATTAAGTGTTATTTTTTTGTAACAAAAATGTTTAACTTCATAAGTTTCACTAAAGTTTCACCTATGCCGTGTGATTTTGAATACAAACCAAGGTATTTTCAGTTCATAGTCTTAAAGAGGGACTCGATCCAAGGAGATGGCAAGTTGAATCAACGAAAACGGATTTGTAACGAAGAAACTATGACCGAAACAAAATTGGTTATCCTAGACTTGTTTAACTTCGGGATTAATTGGGAAAAATTAAATAAATCACATATTTCTAAGATAACATGATATTTTATATATATGTACTTATAATTCAATTTTATATGGTTCAGGATCACCCGTAAACAACACGAGAAGATTAATCATAAGATCCCATGTTTGTACGCAACACGTCATTTGACAACACCGGTACTTTATGTACGCAACACGTCATTTGACAACACCGGTACCGTGGGTCAAGATTAATCTTGACCAATACATATACGATGGGGTTTTATTTATTTCGTTGGGGGTTTTATTTATTTCATTGCGGGTATATTAAACATCTAAAAATGAACCATTAAAATTGAATTACTAACCACGAGCTGCTAACTACGGACTAAGGAATTATTCAAAGTATTAAAAGTATAACAAGTATATATATGTGACGTTTGTTTAAAAAGAAAAGGTATTGATATATTATATATGGATAGGTTCGTGATATCAACCGGAGACCAAGTCAAATTATATATATCTTCAAGACGAAAGTGAGTATATAGTCCCATTTTTAAACTCTAAATATTTCGGGATGAGAATACATGTATTTTATGTTTTACGTTATGGACACAAGTAACTGAAAAATATATTCTACGTTGAGTTGTACCACTGGCATACTTCCCTGTAGCTTGGTAACTAATATTTACAGCGGTATTGTAAACGCGAATCCTGTTGATAGATCTATCGGGCCTGACAACCCCAACCGGACTGGACGACCAGTATTCAACGGTTGCACAGTACTTCGTTTCGTGACTACACTTGGTACAGTGTAGTAAGATTTCATATTAAAGGGAATATGCGACGTGATTAATTGTTAAGTATGGTTACCAAGTGCTCAACCACTTAGAATATTTTTATTAAAATGTTTATATATGAAATCTTGTGGTCTATATTTATATCGCTGTCGACATTAAACCTATATCTCACCAACTTTATGTTGACATTTTAAAGCATGTTATTCTCAGGTATGAATTAAGTCTTCCGCTGTGCATTATCTCGTACTAAGCATACTACTTGAGGCCATTAAGGACTTATATCATAAGGCGTTGCATTCGAGTCATTGAAGTTCATAGAGACTATTATTAAGTAAATGGCGGTTTAGGTCATTTGAATATTATGAAATGTCAGGCGAATATGTCAATTATGGATGTAACTATAGATTGCCTTTTAAGAATAAATGCAACGTTTGTAAGATGTATCATATAGAGGGCAAGTACCTCGTAATGTTATCAACTATTGTAATTCGTTTGTAATCAATATGGACAACGTCCGGATGATTAGTTTCGGATCCTTTCAGTTGGTATCAGAGCGTTGGTCTTAGCGAACCAGGCCTTGCATTAGTGTGTCTAACTAGTAGTTGTTAGGATACATTAAGTGAGTCTGGACTTTGACCGTGTCTGCCTGTCAAAAGTTTTGCTTATCAATCCTAGTCGGAAATCATCTGCTTATCATTCTTAGGGAACTGCCTGCTTATCATTCTTAAGTTTAGACACGTCTTACTGCATTTAGTGCATCGATAGTGTATAGACAAAATTCATATCCTAGCGTATCTGTTACGATAGACATTGCCTGACGTATTTCAAAGATTCTCCGTAATTCATGAGATTTTGATATTATATATACATATGTAAATTATGTATTGAAGAGTACCAAACCCAACTCCTATAATCTATTCCAAACCAAAAATTCATTTCTACGACCATACAAGATGGATTCTTCATCCAGCTCAAATTCCTCCGACTTCGATAGCTTCGCCGATATGGATTTCCATTCGAGCTCCGAGAACAGCGTTACCGGAATGGATCAACCAATTTCCTATCATCTATTCTGGATGAATTGGGGATGGGTTCGTAATATACTAAATTTCTGGAGGCAAGAAGAAGGTGATCCATTCCATCCACCAAATTGTCCTCTTAACGATGAACCTGAAGCACTTACCGGCGAACCTATTCGAAACACCATTTTCTCGCTCATTTCTAGAGTATCTCGTCATGATTACATACTATCCCATATTTCAAATCTTATTCATTCGCTCGTTCCAACCGTCAATCATCCCGGTATAATAGAAGAAGTCAACGAACTCCGTGCTCGGGTAGTGGTTTTGGAGAATATGGTGCGAAGGTTACAAACACCAACAGCAGCACCAGCAGCATAATCCGTACTACCATCGTCAACGCCGACAGTACCTTTATCACCCCAATCACAACCGCGCCTTAAATCTCAACATCACAATCTGTATCTCGAATATCAACATCACACGACTCAATATCTGTACTTCGAGTATGATCTTCGTTCTATATATCGTTCTACATCGATTATCTTCGCTTTACGTATCGTATGACGATTATGTAATTTCTAAAGTCTTAGAGATTATGTAATCTAGAATTAACGATAAATCAAATGAGTTTAATATCATATTGACTCATTAAATCTATGATTATCTCTGAAGAAAATATATATGCAAGTATATTTTCATAAAGATAGTAATTAAAAATTCCTTCGTACAAACTATTAATGATGAAAATATTTTAACGGGTGGGTAGTACCCGAGGAATATTTAGAATTCACATTAATAAGTTATATTGTACATTCATGAATCTGATTCAACGGTTATCTATTATCTTACTTACAACCACCGATATTCGTATCCGCTCACCCCAGAATAACCATTTTCAATCAAATTTCATATTCGGATTTTGACCTACCAGAATCCAACAAGTGGCATAAAGAAGAAAACATTGGACAAAATAAAAAAAAAATTGTTAGAAACACACGATTTAACTAATTAAAAATCTATTAAGGATTCCACGCTAACTGTTCCGGCTAACTCTGGACAATTAAAATGAATTAAAATGTTGATTGTAACATATGAAGCTAAACAATTCTTCAAGCTTGCCACTTGATTTTATCTTAAACCTCATTCGTAACTTGACGATTACAATTCGCATTCAAATCCTTTCATGATTCCTGAAAACACCTCGACCGAGAAGTTGAACCCGCCGCACCTCGCCTACGGAATGAAGATTTATACATACAGTTATACACCTGAAGAACTCTCGAACCCAAATTCATAATTTAACACATAACGTATTGAATCCTTTGCCATTTATTAGCAAGAACAACCCTACAATTCCTTTTCAAGAAGCTAATTTTGTCACAGCTCCACTTCGACTTTTCAGTGAGATTATTTCTATTATAATCATGATATTTATACCTTGTCCTTTCGCCGTCATTACCGGAAAACCTTTTATATCCCTCGACAACATCAACAGGTGCACCAGCAGATCGTTATCCTTTTGGCGAAATCAACAATCAGTATTTTGAAAATCTCGCGGAACTTCTTCCATCATATCTATAATGTCTATCCCTAAGAATTTCATAATCTGAACGTGAAGTTTCTGAAAAACACCCGGGACTATGAAATAGTTCTTGAAATGCTAACGAAGCAGCAAAAACTGTAAACGACTTTAACGGTCAAAAGTTTGATGACAAAGAATAGTAAGGTGGTAAAGCTGAAAAAAAAAAAAAAGTTTGGAACTAGAAAACGGATGAAGCAAAGTATGAAAGAGGCTGTGGATAAATCACAGGGACTGAACCTGCTCTCAAAGAATACAAACGATTCCGTACCTGCTGAAACCGTCAGTAAGAACCCTACTCTTTATTCAAAACCTTGCCCGGATGATATTTTTCATCATCATCTTATCTTAGATATTATAAGATATCTTCATATCATTCGTTATACATATTTTTCATATTTCTGGAGATATTTTTACAACTATTCCTATCTGCGATCATTTATCTCTCCGTAACATCTGCGTTACAATATAAAAGAAACTGTGTTAATTTCTAAATTCTGAAACCTCCGAGATTAAAATATAAATGATTTGAAGTAGTGTTGGGAACTGATGCATGAATTAGTATAATATAATGAAACTTGATCAACTTCATTATATTACAGTAAGTCATGTTAAGTTTCTAATGGAATGTGATGATTCACAGTACCGTTATCATGTGCCATGTTACACGGCTCTTACATTCTATCCAATCCCCAAGCATATTAGGAACATATCATCTTGATAGTTCCATCTTTTCCAGGGTATTCTGGTAATTTAACAAACCAAAATCGTGCAAATACCCTTTCCTTCTTAGAGCATTAGCTATGTTCATTTTAAATCTCATACCCACGAATTCCGGACCATTGCTCGCTTGACTCGAGAACGGGAAAATATAAAACCCAACAACCACCCAGAATTTACAAACCGTGTATATCAATGCAGATAGCAATATAGAGACACGGGAGAATTAGAAACACTATAAACCCAAGAGTATAGTAAAAGTAAATAGATTCTTCTGGTGGTAGATGAAAAAGATGAACGACAGATGTGAAAATTAAGAGTATATCAAGAATCAGAATGGGGTGGAGCATATTAACGAATGTTTAAAGTAAGAATTTAGGAGAAAAAGTAGAAGATGTGGGATATGGAAATAAGGAAACGGATGGGGTAGATTTATAGTGAAATATCTGACAGAGAAATCGAAACAGATTGCCGCATTAAATCAAAGAAAATCCTGATCGCCGAAGAACCAAATCTTATTACATAAGATTTTCTTTAAAACCCTTAAATCCCGGAAATCGATCATAATCACGTCATCGGTTACAACAATTCTATATTTACTCATTTCACTCTTTTGTGATAGCTTCGCTCGTGCGTCTCACATAACCGAATCGTTTTATCTAAATCTTTCAATAATGATAAAATTTCATTATTACCTCATATTCGTCATGAAAACATTCCTATTGTTATTTATGACAACCTCTACCAAATTTCGAGGACGAAATTTCTTTAACGGGTGGGTACTGTAACGACCCGGAAATTTCCGACCAAATTTAAACTCTAATCTCTATATGGTTCCGACACGATAAGCAAAAACCCTAAAGTTGACCCGCACTTTTTCGATCGTTCTATACTTATAAGATTAATATTTACATAAATTAAACCTTACCAACATGATAAGCAATCCAAATTGTTGAGACTTATGTTTTCAAAAAGAGTTTTACACAACGTTTGACCGTCTAGTTTGACCGATGATATCACGAACTATACAATATATGATAATTATACGTTTGTGTATATATATGTATATATACATATTTAACATGATCTAAGAATGTTTTAATATCTCATTTTGTATTAATAACAATAAGTTATAAGTATATTTTGAAACTACTAACTTAAGTTTTCAAAACGATAACCATACGTAACGTTATTTGACTTAAATACTTATGACCTATAATGTTTATACATATATCGTATAAGTAATGTATTTAATCACTTTTAAAGACTTAAATACATAAAACAATATAAGTATATTTACAAAAGATAGCTATATTTGAATCCTCGTTCCGTTTTCTCAAAGATTTCTATACGTATACCTAGGGTATATGTACCCGTATCATACGCAGCTTCTAGATGTATTTACTATTGGTATATACCAATAAAAATCTGCTCCTTAGCAGCCTTAAATGATTAAGAAACATGTGGAACCAACCATTTGTCAAGTAGCATGAATTATTTAGCAAGAAAACAAAGTTAGGTATCTTTTTTTTCCTTTATAACCTAAAAACGTTTTTATGCATGCACACCATTTCTTCACCCCATTTTCTCATACTTACACTTCCATTTCTCTCTCAAAATACTCTTAACTTCATACTTGATCATCTCCAAGCATTTTCCCCATCATTTAGCTTCAAAAACCTTACTTAAACACCATAAGAAAACCATACAAAAACACTTCAAGAAATCCTTCCAAGAACACAAACTTACTTCCAATCTTTCATCCAATTCCATCACCCTTTTAGTTCTAGCTTTTTACTCCTCTTTTACAGCAACCTTGTCCAAGGAACTTGAGGTAGTATCTATGTTCATAACCTTATTCGATTCATATATATATATAGCTATCATATTTTGTGGTATACAATTTTAACAACAAGAACATAGTTTGAAAGTTTTCAAACTTGTTTGAAAACTAAATAGATCCTTCTAACTTAACTTTTAAAATACTTCAAGACCTGTAATATAACTTAAATATATGCTAACTTAACAAGGTATAACTTGGTTTTTCAAAGAATATCTTAAAAACTGTTTTTACGACGTCGGAGTGTAACCGGGGACTGTTTTGGGTTGGATAATTAAAAACTATCTTAAACTTTGAATTGGAGGTTTATGTTCTGGAAAAATGATTTTTACTATAAATATGTTAACACATAAAAATTTCATGATTTAATTCAAAGTATAAGTATTTTTAGAAAAATGGTCATTAAGTGTTATTTTTTTGTAACAAAAATGTTTAACTTCATAAGTTTCACTAAAGTTTCACCTATGCCGTGTGATTTTGAATACAAACCAAGGTATTTTCAGTTCATAGTCTTAAAGAGGGACTCGATCCAAGGAGATGGCAAGTTGAATCAACGAAAACGGATTTGTAACGAAGAAACTATGACCGAAACAAAATTGGTTATCCTAGACTTGTTTAACTTCGGGATTAATTGGGAAAAATTAAATAAATCACATATTTCTAAGATAACATGATATTTTATATATATGTACTTATAATTCAATTTTATATGGTTCAGGATCACCCGTAAACAACACGAGAAGATTAATCATAAGATCCCATGTTTGTACGCAACACGTCATTTGACAACACCGGTACTTTATGTACGCAACACGTCATTTGACAACACCGGTACCGTAGGTCAAGATTAATCTTGACCAATACATATACGATGGGGTTTTATTTATTTCGTTGGGGGTTTTATTTATTTCATTGCGGGTATATTAAACATCTAAAAATGAACCATTAAAATTGAATTACTAACCACGAGCTGCTAACTACGGACTAAGGAATTATTCAAAGTATTAAAAGTATAACAAGTATATATATGTGACGTTTGTTTAAAAAGAAAAGGTATTGATATATTATATATGGATAGGTTCGTGATATCAACCGGAGACCAAGTCAAATTATATATATCTTCAAGACGAAAGTGAGTATATAGTCCCATTTTTAAACTCTAAATATTTCGGGATGAGAATACATGTATTTTATGTTTTACGTTATGGACACAAGTAACTGAAAAATATATTCTACGTTGAGTTGTACCACTGGCATACTTCCCTGTAGCTTGGTAACTAATATTTACAGCGGTATTGTAAACGCGAATCCTGTTGATAGATCTATCGGGCCTGACAACCCCAACCGGACTGGACGACCAGTATTCAACGGTTGCACAGTACTTCGTTTCGTGACTACACTTGGTACAGTGTAGTAAGATTTCATATTAAAGGGAATATGCGACGTGATTAATTGTTAAGTATGGTTACCAAGTGCTCAACCACTTAGAATATTTTTATTAAAATGTTTATATATGAAATCTTGTGGTCTATATTTATATCGCTGTCGACATTAAACCTATATCTCACCAACTTTATGTTGACATTTTAAAGCATGTTATTCTCAGGTATGAATTAAGTCTTCCGCTGTGCATTATCTCGTACTAAGGATACTACTTGAGGCCATTAAGGACTTATATCATAAGGCGTTGCATTCGAGTCATTGAAGTTCATAGAGACTATTATTAAGTAAATGGCGGTTTAGGTCATTTGAATATTATGAAATGTCAGGCGAATATGTCAATTATGGATGTAACTATAGATTGCCTTTTAAGAATAAATGCAACGTTTGTAAGATGTATCATATAGAGGGCAAGTACCTCGCAATGTTATCAACTATTGTAATTCGTTTGTAATCAATATGGACAACGTCCGGATGATTAGTTTCGGATCCTTTCACCGGCTACAGTGATTTCAGTTTTTTTTTTTTTAATATATCTTATACTAATTAAAACAATTAAGTAATTAATTTTAAAATTTTGTTTCCCTTGTTATTTAGGACGAGGTCGTTTCGGATCGATGTCCTAGTCCGTCCTTTGACAAAATTTTAAAATTTGTCTTTTTGTAGCGATTGTTTTAAAAGCTAAGATTTTTAGGTTTTTTTTTTTTTAATGTTTTTGGCATACTTTAATTCAATAAGATTAAAAATAATGATAATAAAAGTTCTCGTCCCTCCCTCGGGTAAAGCAATTTCGGTTCAATGACCTAGTCTTCAACTTACGACGAATTTTAAAAATCATATTTTTAACTTAATGAGATAAAGTAAATTTTTGTTTTTAAATTCACACCAAACTTAAAATAAAAATACATAAAATTCAAAATTAATATTAAAAATTCACACCAAACTTAAAATTTGAAATGCATAAAATTAAAAATTCTTATTTTAAAAATTAAAAATTCACACCAAACTTAATTTAAAAATTCATATTATAAAATCACACCAAACTTATATTATATTTTTCAAATATTTACAATTTTAAATATATTGTTTTTACAAAGTTTACAATATTAATTTAAGATTTATATATTAATTTTAAAAACATGGTAAAAATAAAATTAAAAATCTTTTTGGCTTTTATCCCACTTTAATCAATCAAATATTATCAAAAATATACGTCCCTCTTTTCGGTAAAGTAATTTCGGTTCCATGACCTAATTTAACTCATGACGAATTTTTGAAATATTTTGTGTTGATTGATTAAAGATATTTATACATTAAGAATAAACGTTAAATTTCGTAGTGATGTAATAAATTTTTGAATGATATCAATAATTTCGGTCGCCAAAACTAATTTTATTCAATACCAATTTAATACTTTATAGCGAACAAATTAGCGTTTATTATCAAAAGGTTAAAAATAAAAAAAAAATAAAAACTGTACAGACTTACCCGTGAGATAGTATTCTTAGTTATATGATCTATCCCATTCATAAGATAGTCGGTTTAATTGGTTTTCCATGGCTACATAGGCGTAACCTCGAGCATTCAGTATTTTTTCTTCTAAACATATGAACGGTCCGTCTCTGCATAAAGTAACAAATTCGGTATTTGAATAGGTTTGATTATTTGAACATTTACCTCCATGTGACCATTTTCCGCATTTGTGACATCTTTCTAGGTGTCGTGCTCTTCTTTTCGCTGCGGATTTTGATTCTCCTTTACCAAATTGCAACTTATTATCTTCGCATCTGGATTCTTTTCTTACTCCGTCCAATCTTTCTCTGATTACTGATACTATTTCACTCGGAAGTGTGTCATTATTACGTTTAGTGATCAAAGTGTGTAGCATTAGACCATAGTTTAGTTCACAGGCAGTCTTCATTTCGTAAAAACCTAAAAAAATAAAAATTCAGAATGGGGGGAGAAGACTAGTTCTTTAGGGTCTGCTAGGGAAAGACCGTTCGGGTTCCATTTTCGAGAACTACACGAAAACAGACAATCTAACTCTAATAGAAATACATATTATCCTTTAAAGACTTGATTCTCCCCACACTTAGTTAGCTGTGGTATCGAAATTGTGATTAACTTCATTGTCGAATTCCATCGGACTATCTATGTAGTGTTTAACTCTGTGACCATTAACTTTAAATTCAATCCCATTTGAATTTATTAATTCTAGCGTTCCGTATGGGAAAACTCTTTTGACTATGAATGGTCCAGACCATCTTGATTTCAATTTTCCAGGAAATAGCTTGAATCGTGAATTGAAAAGAAGAACTCTGTCTCCTTCTTTAAATTCTTTTAAACTTCTGATTCTTTTATCATGCCATTTCTTCGTTCTTTCTTTATAGATTAATGAATTTTCGTATGCTTCATGTCTTAACTCTTCTAATTCGTTTAGTTGACTTAATCGTAGACGTCTAGCTTCATGTATATCAAGATTACATGTCTTCAAAGCCCAAAATGCTTTGTGTTCAATTTCTACTGGAAGATGACATGCTTTTCCATAAACAAGTCTAAAAGGTGTGGTTCCAATTGGAGTTTTGTAGGCTGTTCTAAAAGCCCAGAGTGCATCCTCCAATTTAATGGACCATTCCTTCGAATTTGATCCTACGGTTTTCTCTAGAATACGTTTTAAAGCTCGGTTGGTATTTTCAACTTGTCTACTTGTTTGTGGATGATATGCGGTGGAGATTTTATGAGTTACTCCATATCTTTTGAGAACTTTCTCAAGTTGATTATTACAGAAATGAGTACCCCGATCACTTATTAAAGCTTTCGGTGTTCCAAACTTTGCAAAAAGACGTTTTAAAAAGTTGACTACAACTCGTGCATCGTTAGTTGGGAGAGCTTGTGCTTCCGCCCATTTAGATACATAATCAATGGCTACGAGAATATAGAGATTATTATGAGATTTTGGAAATGGACCCATAAAGTCAATACCCCAAATGTCAAATACTTCGCATACTTGAATGACATTTTGTGGCATTTCATCACGTTGACTTATTTTTCTGGCCCTTTGACAAGCATCACAGGATTTGCAAAGAAGGTGTGCGTCTTTGTAAATTGTAGGCCAATAGAATCCAGCATCGTAAACTTTTCTTGCTGTTAGTTGAGGCCCATAATGCCCTCATGTTGGTCCTGTGTGACAATGGTTTAAAATTTTACTAGCTTCATCTCCGAATACACATCGGCGTATTATTCCATCTGGATAAATTTTAAATAGATGTGGATCTTCCCAGAAATAGTGTTTTATATCACTGAAGAATTTCTTTCGTTTTTGGTACGATAATCCTTTTTCAAGGAATCCACATACTAAGTAGTTTGCATAGTCTGCAAATCATGGAATTTCATTATAATCTATCTTTAATAGATATTCATCAGGAAAGTTGTCTTGTATGGCCGATTCATTTAGAACTTCTAATTCAGGATTTTCAAGACGAGAAAGATGATCAGCGGCGAGATTTTCTGCTCCTCTTTTATCTCAGATTTCAATATCAAATTCTTGTAAGAGTAAGATCTAACGGATTAATCTTGGTTTGGCATCTTGTTTTGAAAATAGGTATCTAAGAGCAGAATGGTCGGTATAGACCACCGTTTTTGCTAGAACGAGATATGATCGAAATTTGTCAAAAGCAAAGACAATAGCAAAGAGTTCTTTTTCAGTAGTTGTGTAATTTGTTTGTGCTCCTTGTAACGTCTTACTAGCATAATATATAGGTTGAAATCGTTTTTCAATCATTTGTCCTAAAATGGCTCCCATTGCAAAATCACTTGCATCGCACATTAGTTCAAACGGTAGATTCCAATTTGGTGTTATCATGATCGGCGCATTAGTGAGTTTTTCTTTAAGAATATTAAAAGATTTGATACATTCATCTGAAAAGATAAATGGAGCATCCTTTTCTAGGAGTTTATTCATAGGAGTGGCAATTTTAGAAAAATCTTTTATGAAACGTCGGTAAAAACCGGCATGCCCTAGAAAACTCCTAACTCCTCTAACATTGGTGGGATGTGGAAGTTTAGCAATTACATCTACTTTAGCTCTATCCACTTCATTTCCTTCCTTTGAGATTTTATGTCCAAGAACGATGCATTCTTTAACCATGAAATGGCATTTCTCCCAATTAAGTACTAGATTTAATTGTTCGCATCTAATAAGCATTCGTTCCAGATTAACTAGACATGATTCAAATGTATCACCGAAGACTGAAAAGTCATCCATGAAAACTTCCATGCATTCTTCTATCATGTCGTGAAAAATCGCCATCATGCACCTTTGAAAGGTTGCAGGGGCGTTGCAAAGTCCAAATGGCATGCGTTTGTAAGCAAAAGTACCATAAGGGCACGTGAACGTGGTTTTCTCTTGATCTTCGAGTGCTATTGGAATTTGAAAATATCCGAAAAATCCATCAAGAAAACAATAGTAACTATTTCCGGCTAATCTTTCCAACATTTGATCAATGAAAGGTAAGGGAAAGTGATCTTTTCTGGTGGCGTCATTTAATTTTCTATAATCAATACATACACGCCATCCTGTTACAGTCCTTGTAGGAATAAACTCATTTTTTTCATTTGTAATGACAGTCATGCCACCCTTCTTAGGCACGCATTGAACTGGTCTTACCCATGAACTATCAGAAATTGGATAAATTAGACCTGCGTCTAGCAGTTTAATAATTTCTTTTTTAACTACATCTTTCATATTCGGATTTAGTCTTCGTTGGCGTTGCACATACGTTTTATGACCTTCTTCCATAAGGATTTTATGTGTGCAATACGAAGGACTTATTCCTTTAATATCATGAATCTTCCATGCAATGGCTGGTTTATGAGCTTTCAACACAGAAATGAGTTATGATTTCTCATTTTCAGTAAGAGAAGACGATATTATTACAGGTAATTCAGATTCACCATGTAAATAAGCGTATTCCAAATGGTTTGGAAGTGGCTTTAACTCTAATTTCGGAGGTTCTTCTATCGATGATTTATATCGATATCTGTCTTCTTCTTTTAGCATTTGAATTTCTTCTGTTGTTGGTTCATATCCATTAGCTATAAGTGTAGCTAACATTTCAACTTCATCAATTGGTTCAGTTCCTTCTCCTAAAGAACATTCTCCTGTTCCTTGTAATTCTGGAAATTCTTCTAATAATTCTGCATGTGAATCTATAGTTTGAATATAATAACATGTATCATCTGCAGATTGCGGTTATTGCATTGCTCTATTAACTGAAAAGGTAACACTCTCGTCCTCTATACTTAGGGTCAGTTTCTTACCGAACACGTTTATCATTGCTTTAGCCGTGTTTAAGAATGGTCTTCCTAATATGAGAGGAACTTGAGAATCTTCTTCCATGTCCAGAACAACAAAATCTACTGGAAATACTAAAGTACCAACTTTAACTAGCATGTTCTCCATTATCCCTCTAGGATATTTTATTGATCTATCGGCTAGTTGTATGCTTATTCTTGTTGGTTTCAATTCTCCAAGGTCTAGTTTAGTGTATAGTGAAAACGGCATTAAATTTATACTAGCACCTAAGTCTGCCAATGCTTCTATTGAACTAAGACTACCCAGAAAACATGGAATTGTGAAACTTCCTGGATCAGATAATTTTTCTGGTATCTTATTCAACAGCACTGCTGAACAATTAGCGTTCATGGTAACAGCCGAGAGTTCTTCCATTTTCTTTCTATTCGTGATCAGATCTTTCAAGAATTTAGCATATCTAGGCATTCCTGAAATCACATCGATGAAAGGAAGATTTATATTTATCTGTTTAAACATATTCAAGAATTTGGATTGCTCGGCTTCAAGTTTCTCTTTCTTCATTTTACTCGGGTAAGGAAGTGGTGGTTGGTATGGTTTAACATAAGGTTTAGCCTTAACTGTGTTATCTTCATTAACCTTTTCAACTACCGGTTCTTTTTTCTTATCTTGTTCAGGTTGTGGTTCTTGTGGAGTAGGAATAGCTTCATCAGAATTTACAGGTATTTCAGGTAGTTTAAGTGTTGTACCACTTCTTGTGGTAATGGCTTTAGCTGTTTCATTCCGAGGGTTAGCATTTGTATCACTAGGTAAACTTCCCGGTTTTCTTTCACCTATTAACCTTGCTAGGTTACTTACTTCTTGTTCCAGATTTTGAATAGAAGCTTGTTGATTTCTAAATGCTTGAGCATTTTGTTCATTAGTTTGTTTTTGAGATGTGAAAAACTGCGTTTGAGTTTCAATTAGCTTTGTCATCATATCTTCTAAATTCGGCTTTTTATCATCGGTTTGTTGTGGTGGTTTGTTTTGAAAATTAGGTCTTTGCTGGTTGTAAGTATTATTGGATACTTGTTGATTGCTAGGACCTTGTTGGTTGTTGTATGGAATATTTCGGTTATAGTTCTGGTTTTGATTGTAAATCGGTCTTGGCGGTTGATAATTATTCTGATAATTATTTCCAGGCCTTTGGTTTATGTATGAAATATTCTCTCTTTGTTCCATTGTTAATTCAATACTGAGACAATCTTTATCAAATGTGGTCCTCCACACTGCTCACAACTAATTCGTATTGAGTGTATATCTTTAGTCATCTTTTCCATTCGTCTCTCGACAGCATCTATCTTTGCGGAAATGGAATCTAAGTCATGGCTAGAATCGGCTCTAGCTGCTTTAGATGATCTAACGATATCTTTTTCTTGGTGCCACTCATGTGAGTGGGAAGCAGTGTTATCAATAATTTTATAAGCATCAATTTCGGTTTTCTTCATAATGGAACCACCAGCTGCTATATCTATGTCTTTCCTTGTAGTGATGTCGCATCCTTGGTAGAATATTTGTACTATTTGACAGGTATCTAAACCATGTTGCGGACATCCTCTTAATAACTTTCCAAATCTTGTCCACGCCTCATATAGAGTTTCATTCGGTTTCTGTGTAAACGTAACAATTTCTCCTTGAAGTCTTACGGCTTTAGATGCAGGAAAGAATTATTTAAGAAGTTTTTCAACTAAAACGTCCCATGTATCAATCGCCCCTTCAGGTAACGATTCCAACCAATCTTTGGCTTCTCCCTTTAAAGTCCAGGGAAATAACATGAGATATATCTGTTCATCCTCCACTTCTCGGATTTTAAATAGAGTGCAGATTCTATTAAAGGTACGAAGATGTTCATTTGGATCTTCCTTCGGCGCACCACTAAATTGGCATTGATTAGTCATCATGTGTAGAATTTGTCCTTTGATTTCATAATCTGGCGCATTAATGTCTGGATGAGTAATTGCGTGACCTTGGCCAGTGCGTTTAACTCTCATTCGGTCTTCCATACTTAAATGTTCCAGATTCTCCATAATTGAATTTGTTGAATCGGAATCACTAGAGGATTCTGATTTAATGGTTCGTTCCTCAACAATCTCTGTTTGAATGATTGGTGGTTCCGGAGGAAAGTTTAGTGGTTCAGGATCTATGAATCGTCCCTGAATATTCTCCGGATTCTCAATTGTGAGGTCGGGTTCAAAAAATGGATTATCGGAAATTTGAACTGGAGTACTTGGTCGACTGAATGACGATTCTAAAGAAAAATCAACGGCGGTAATATTTGCTAAATGTCTTGATCTAGTTACAGGTGGTGAACGTACAAAAGGTGGTGAACGTCTTGCTACGTGCATTCACTGAATATCCTATTAGTTTTTAAAAAGGAAAGAAAAATTATATAAGTTATCTAATTAATAGACTTTTCTGATTTTGCCCACGTTTCGAATAGCCAAAAGATGCAGCAGAGGGGCAGGATTCGTTTGGTCTCAATATAATTGAGGACTGTTTGGCTCCAATAACCCGGTCCACGTACAAATCCAACTATTACTACGAACCAGATAATTTTGATGTCTATTAATTTAACTACTTAAAATAAATTTTCGTAATTTTAAGAAATTTAGATAAGAAGTAGAATAAAAATCTATGTCCTAAAAACTAGAATAGCGAGAAATAAGAAAGAAAAAGAGCGCGTCGAAAAAGAAAAAGAAAAGGGTTGAAAAATAAAAGGCGTCAGAAAATAAGAAATAAAAAGAAATGACTTATAGAACTTAAAAACACTCGACTAACCCAACCTTATTACTATCACTAACTTAAAATTATAATCGCAAATTGAGATTACTAATTGGAATGATAATTGATACATAGGTAAAAGGCGTCGAAAAATAAAAATAAGAAAGTAGCGCGTTGAAACTTAAAAAGGCACTAAAAACTAAAAATTAAAAGTTGCTTCTAAAAATATTAAAGCTTACAAGTAAAACTATATCCCAAATGGCAATAACTTAAAAAGAAACTAAAACTTAAAAAGGCGTCGCAAAATTCTAAAGCACCTAAATCTTAGTCTAAAGAAAAAGCACTTAAGGGATTTTACGGGAAGCCTAAAAATCTAGAAATAAAAATAACTATGGCAAAAACTATGAATTAAAACTAAATACGAGCGAAAAAATACAAAAGTTACGCTAAAACTATTAAAAAGGGACAAAATATAAAAATATATAAAAAGTTGCAAAAATTACAATTTTTATTAAAATATTATTTTTATATTATTTATTTTATAAAACTATTAATTTTATAAATTATTAAAACTAATTTAGACTTAAAATACAAATTATAAATAAACTAAACTAAATAATAAAATAATTATAACCTAATTAGGGTTATTAATTAATAATAATTATTATTATAAACCCTAATTTCGTACAGCTTATGTTTCAGACGAGTCAAATCACTCCATGCCATCGCATGGAGTGTATGCTATATATTCATGCGATCGCATGAAGTATTAAATCGGGCTAGATGGGTTGGGCTGCTACAGTGTAGCCCGTAAACTTTTATATTTTTTTTTTTCTGTTTTGCTGTTTTGATGTTTTATAAAAAAAACACAATATTTAAATAAAATTTATATTTTTAAATACTAAAAATAAAAATAAAGAAACTTTATATTACTTATATATTTAACAAACTCTTAAAAATATATAAATTTTTATTTTTCTTTTTATATTTTTGAATTTTTAAAACGTATTTTTACAAAAACGTATTTTTATAAAAGTAAACTAAAAATAAAAATCTTTTTTTTTTATATAGCGTTGCGCTTCCGGCTTTTAAGCTAAATTTTTAAGTTTCCCGGCAGCGGCGCCAAAAATAACTTGATGTTATGCGAGGTGTATATAAAATAGCTTTATATTTTACAAGGAAATACTATTAAATACGATACAATTTTACACAAGATATTTATTTATTTATTGAATGGATATACTTAAACCTTGCTACAACACTTATAGGCAGTGTACCTAATCGTACAGTAGTGTAGTTTTTAGTAAGTCCGGTTCGTTCCACGGGGAATCTTTTTCACAAAGCTTAACGCTATATTAGTTTAAATTTATAAAAATACAAATATATATAATATTATTATTATAAAGGGGGTTTTTACCGTTTAATGACCGGTTTGTCGATTTTAAAAACTTTAGTTGCAGTTAAAACAAAATGTAAAATATTAAATAAATAAAAGACTTAATTTAAAGCGTAAAGTAAATAACGATAATGAAATTACGAATAATAAAAGTGCGATAAAATAAACTTGCGATAATTAAAAAGTACGATAATTAAAAGTGCAATTAAATACAATAACAATAAATAAAAATGCGATAATTAGAAGTGCAATTAAATATAAAATAAAGGAAATTAAATATGAAATAAAAGAATTATGCTTATTTAAACTTCCGTAATCATGATGTTTGACGTGTTGATTTTAGTTTTATGCCCATGGGTTAATTGTCCTTTGTCCTGGATTATTTAATATGTCCGTCTGGTTTTTGTCCATAACAGTCCATCAGTCATAAATATAAAGTGCGAGTGTCCTCGTCAAATTATCCTTATACCCGAAGTTTAAATATTCCAACTAATTGGGGACTTAAACTGTAACAAGATTTTAATACTTTGTTTAATAATTACACCAGGATGTCGACTGAGTGTAACCCAAGGTTTTAATACTTTGTTATCAATTATGCCAAGTGTCCTTGTACATAATTTCACCCCTGTTTTAATAATTCTAGTGGCTATTAATCCATTCCCGTGTCCGGTTAAATGAACGATTATTCGTACATATAAATACCCCGCCCATCGTGTCCGATCGAGTGTATATGGTTATTTATAGGTACGTCCAATTGTAAATCTTAATATTAAAATTAACAAACTATCATTTAGTTAAACAAATATAAAGCCCATTAATAGCCCATAGTCTTATTTCCACAAGTGTCGTTCTTTTGTCCAAACCCCAATTATGGTACAAAGCTCAATTACCCAATTTTAATATTTTTAGCCCAACATCATGATTACTTCGGATTAAATAAGCATAATAATAACTTAGCTATGAGACATTAAATTAAAAAGGTTGAACATAACTTACAATGATTAAAAATAGCGTAGCGTTACACGGACAGAATTTCGACTTACACCCTTACAACATTCGCTAACATACCCTTATTATTAGGATTTAAAATTAAAATTAAAATATAAATATAAATATATACGTTTACATATAGATAGAGAGATTGATATATATTTTATTTTACGTTCATCAAACTGCGAATTTATAGGCCTGTGAACTGAAAAAGGAGCTCATGCGATCGCATGAGTTTTGCTCTTCAAGGCCATGCGATCGCATGGTCAGCTGGGGAGGCTCACATTTGGTTGTTTTCTTCTGCCGACGGTTTTATAATATAATATAATATATATATTAATTTTAAGAATTAATTATATATTATATTATATTTATGTGCATAGTTAACTTGTAATTTTTAGTCCGTTGCGTCGAGCGTTGAGAGTTGACTCTGGTCCCGGTTCCGGATTTTTGAACGTCCTTGCGTACAATTTAATATCTTGTACTTTGCGTTTTGAATCTTATACTCTTGTAATTTTGAGACGTTTCTTATCAATAATTGGAACCTCATTGATTGTATTTTGTACTTTTGAGCTTTTTGGTCGTTTGCGTCTTCAATTCGTCGAATCTGTCTTTTGTCTTCACCTTTTATTATTTAAACGAATATCACTTGTAAATAGAACAGTTGCAACTAAAAGCTTGTCTTTCTTGAGGAATAATGCTATGAAATATATGTTCGTTTTTAGCATTATCAGTAGCCCAAGAGGTATACCGAAGCTATTGCAAAATATTCCCATAAGGAATATTTGCCAAACTCTAACAATATGCCAGAGGTAACCCAAGGGGTATGTCGAAGCTGTCGCAAAGTATTCCCTACACTCAGGCAATACACAAAAGGGGTATTGGGGAAAATTCTACAAAGAAATAAGTGCACATATTTTGGCACTAAAGAGTCACACCTAGATGACCGAAAGGCAGCCAAAAAACCCATAGACATAACCTGCTTAAAAGTTAAATAGAGTAATGACACATAGATGGGCATGACAACCCACAAAATACTGAGTACAAATTGTTCATAGGCAACTAAGCCCCAAATCAGCAGGCACGCAGGCCTGATAAAAGTACATAAGGTAATTAGTACACAAGTCACTACTGCAAAAGAGGATCATGAAACAAACCAACCACAAAGATCATTGCTCTGAAACCAAGGCAAGGAGCTCCACAGGCTTAGCATCAGAGTGAGCAGTAACAGAGGTGACATAGTTGAGCTCAGTATCGGCAAAACGAGCGCATGCAGCATCAACAAGGGCTGAAGCCTGATCGGTATACTCCGGATAACTTCTAAGCTCAAGCTTGCCTTGTTCGGATAACTCAGTCAACAATTTACACCTCTCCTCAAGCTTGCTAGCAAGAACAACATCACCAACAAACGTGCTCAACTCTTTGCTGCGAATAACCTTCCTGCAGACATGTGGAATGACCTGGGTAATCACATCAGAATAATATGCTTTTAAACCATCAAACCTCTTCTTCTGATCTGCCAATGCTTTCGCTTCCTGACGGAGAGGCTTGTTCTCTTCCTCCAAGTCAGCAATCCTCTTTTCGTCAAGCTTCTATTTCCCCTGTATGCTGAGAATCTCACTCTTAGCTGATTTCACCTCCTCTTCCCAAGATGTGTTCAATAACAATTGCTCCTGGAGCTTCCTCACAGTCTCTTTAGAAGATGCATTGACATCCCTAAGCTCTTCCACCTCCTTCTCTAGGCACACAACATCGCCAGATTTATGCTTCAGACAGGACAGGACGAGGTGGTTATACATAGAAGAACGATATCAATGAGCAGTATAAACATCGATAAGCTTAGAGGTATCCACGAAAGCATCTTCGAACTCAGAAGGAATCATTTCATCAAACACATTGAAACAAGCTTCCAAAGAAGGGATATCAGGAATATCACCTACAGAGGCACAAAGATATATTTGAGAACAAAGCATAGTCCAAATAAAAAACACTAATAAAAAGCGTACCCAAGAGAACATTGTCGCCAGAACCTTCAACTGGAGCTTCGTCATCAGTATCTTCATCTCGAAGAGCAAATCTAGCTTTCTTCAAGGGAGAACCAGAAACAACCTCTTTAATTTTCCTGGCAGCCTTCTGACGCCTAGACGCCCTAACAGGAATACTCTTGGACACGTCAGGCTCTGCATCAACATCAATAGGCTCGTGCTCCGAAGCAACCTTAGTGCTGTGTTGAACCTTGGGAGCACTAGACTCAACTATTTTCTCCGGTTTTCTGTCCACCTCCATAAAACCAGAACAAGAAAGAGAACCAAGCTCCTTAACCACAGTGCTAGCACGGACAGCTTCAGTCATCTGTTTCAACCCAAAGGACTTGATAACATTTCGCAAAGACATCTCTGCAAGAGTAAGCAAGGTCAGAAAAATAAAACAAAAGGGTCAAACAAAAATAAGACCTATGGGCATGCAAAACCTACCCCTTTCCCCACAAAAGTACACAGGAATAGCTTTGCCTTTTTTCCACGAAGGTGCCATGCCGAGCTTAAAAAGGAGGGAATCCGGAAGAGTTGAAGGTATTATAGGATGACGACAAATTCTACCGTAGAGAGGATCATTTTTAGCATCCTCAGGAATAGGATCACTATATTGCTTG